>NW_024058259.1:0-61526 GCF_016432855.1 Salvelinus namaycush
GCCTAGCTAACGTAATTATCACCACAGAACTACTACCAGGCCTAGCTAACGTAATTATCACCACAGAACTACTACCAGGCCTAGCTAACGTAATTATCACCACAGAACTACTACTAGGCCTAGCTAACGTAATTATCACCACAGAACTACTACTAGGCCTAGCTAACGTAATTATCACCACAGAACTACTACTAGGCCTAGCTAACGTAATTATCACCACAGAACTACTACCAGGCCTAGCTAACGTAATTATCACCACAGAACTACTAGTAGGCCTAGCTAACGTAATTATCACCACATAACTACTAGTAGGCCTAGCTAACGTAATTATCACCACAGAACTACTACTAGGCCTAGCTAACACAATTATCACCACAGAACTACTACCAGGCCTAGCTAACGTAATTATCACCACAGAACTACTACCAGGCCTAGCTAACGTAATTATCACCACAAAACTACTACTAGGCCTAGCTAACGTAATTATCACCACAGAACTACTACCAGGCCTAGCTAACATAATTATCACCACAGAACTACTACTAGGCCTAGCTAACGTAATTATCACCACAGAACTACTACTAGGCCTAGCTAACGTAATTATCACCACAGAACTACTACCAGGCCTAGCTAACGTAATTATCACCTCAGAACTACTACCAGGCCTAGCTAACGTAATTATCACCACATAACTACTACCAGGCCTAGCTAACGTAATTATCACCTCAGAATTACTACTAGGCCTAGCTAACGTAATTATCACCACATAACTACTAGTAGGCCTAGCTAACGTAATTATCACCACAGAACTACTACCAGGCCTAGCTAACGTAATTATCACCTCAGAACTACTACTAGGCCTAGCTAACGTAATTATCACCACAGAACTACTACTAGGCCTAGCTAACGTAATTATCACCACATAACTACTACTAGGCCTAGCTAATGTAATTATCACCACAGAACTACTACCAGGCCTAGCTAACGTAATTATCACCACATAACTACTACTAGGCCTAGCTAACGTAATTATCACCACATAACTACTACCAGGCCTAGCTAACGTAATTATCACCACATAACTACTACTAGGCCTAGCTAACGTAATTATCACCACATAACTACTACCAGGCCTAGCTAACGTAATTATCACCACATAACTACTACCAGGCCTAGCTAACGTAATTATCACCACATAACTACTGCCAGGCCTAGCTAACGTAATTATCACCACATAACTACTACTAGGCCTAGCTAACGTAATTATCACCACATAACTACTACCAGGCCTAGCTAACGTAATTATCACCACATAACTACTACCAGGCCTAGCTAACGTAATTATCACCACATAACTACTAGTAGGCCTAGCTAACGTAATTATCACCACATAACTACTACCAGGCCTAGCTAACGTAATTATCACCACAGAACTACTACTAGGCCTAGCTAACACAATTATCACCACAGAACTACTACCAGGCCTAGCTAACGTAATTATCACCACATAACTACTAGTAGGCCTAGCTAACGTAATTATCACCACATAACTACTACCAGGCCTAGCTAACGTAATTATCACCACATAACTACTACCAGGCCTAGCTAACGTAATTATCACCACAGAACTACTACCAGGCCTAGCTAACGTAATTATCACCACATAACTACTACCAGGCCTAGCTAACGTAATTATCACCACATAACTACTACCAGGCCTAGCTAACGTTAGAGAACTGAAATACATAGAAAATTACACCTACACTTGTTTACTTGACTTTTACACTCTAGAAAAGGACTCGTTGCAGTAATTCTCTCTAGCGAGTTTTCTACCTGCACGCTGCAGGAGGTCAGATAAGTAGAGTGTTCTACCTGCACGCTGCAGGAGGTCAGATAAGTAGAGTGTTCTACCTGCACGCTGCAGGAGGTCAGATAAGCGAGTGTTCTACCTGCACGCTGCAGGAGGTCAGATAAGCGAGTGTTCTACCGGCACGCTGCAGGAGGTCAGATAAGTAGAGTGTTCTACCTGCACGCTGCAGGAGGTCAGATAAGTAGAGTGTTCTACCGGCACGCTGCAGGAGGTCAGATAAGTAGAGTGTTCTACCTGCACGCTGCAGGAGGTCAGATAAGTAGAGTGTTCTACCTGCACGCTGCAGGAGGTCAGATAAGTAGAGTGTTCTACCTGCACGCTGCAGGAGGTCAGATAAGTAGAGTGTTCTACCTGCACGCTGCAGGAGGTCAGATAAGTAGAGTGTTCTACCTGCACGCTGCAGGAGGTCAGATAAGTAGAGTGTTCTACCTGCACGCTGCAGGTGGTCAGATAAGTAGAGTGTTCTACCTGCACGCTGCAGGAGGTCAGATAAGTAGAGTGTTCTACCTGCACGCTGCAGGAGGTCAGATAAGCGAGTGTTCTACCGGCACGCTGCAGGAGGTCAGATAAGCGAGTGTTCTACCTGCACGCTGCAGGAGGTCAGATAAGCGAGTGTTCTACCTGCACGCTGCAGGAGGTCAGATAAGTAGAGTGTTCTACCTGCACGCTGCAGGAGGTCAGATAAGTAGAGTGTTCTACCTGCACGCTGCAGGAGGTCAGATAAGTAGAGTGTTCTACCGGCACGCTGCAGGAGGTCAGATAAGTAGAGTGTTCTTCCGGCACGCTGCAGGAGGTCAGATAAGCGAGTGTTCTACCGGCACGCTGCAGGAGGTCAGATAAGCGAGTGTTCTACCGGCACGCTGCAGGAGGTCAGATAAGTAGAGTGTTCTACCGGCACGCTGCAGGAGGTCAGATAAGTAGAGTGTTCTACCTGCACGCTGCAGGAGGTCAGATAAGTAGAGTGTTCTACCGGCACGCTGCAGGAGGTCAGATAAGTAGAGTGTTCTACCTGCACGCTGCAGGAGGTCAGATAAGTAGAGTGTTCTACCGGCACGCTGCAGGAGGTCAGATAAGTAGAGTGTTCTACCTGCACGCTGCAGGAGGTCAGATAAGCGAGTGTTCTACCTGCACGCTGCAGGAGGTCAGATAAGTAGAGTGTTCTACCTGCACGCTGCAGGAGGTCAGATAAGTAGAGTGTTCTACCTGCACGCTGCAGGAGGTCAGATAAGTAGAGTGTTCTACCTGCACGCTGCAGGAGGTCAGATAAGTAGAGTGTTCTACCTGCACGCTGCAGGAGGTCAGATAAGTAGAGTGTTCTACCTGCACGCTGCAGGAGGTCAGATAAGTAGAGTGTTCTACCGGCACGCTGCAGGAGGTCAGATAAGTAGAGTGTTCTACCTGCACGCTGCAGGAGGTCAGATAAGTAGAGTGTTCTACCTGCACGCTGCAGGAGGTCAGATAAGTAGAGTGTTCTACCTGCACGCTGCAGGAGGTCAGATAAGTAGAGTGTTCTACCTGCACGCTGCAGGAGGTCAGATAAGTAGAGTGTTCTACCGGCACGCTGCAGGAGGTCAGATAAGCGAGTGTTCTACCTGCACGCTGCAGGAGGTCAGATAAGTAGAGCAGAAGCCAAGTCACTTGTGTTGTTTGACTGTGTTCATAGCAACGTTCTGAATGAGGAGGGTAAAACCATTCATCTGCTGTTGGGTTCAGAAAGACACAGTCATTGTTGGTTTCCCTCTGATCTCTCTGTCAGAAAGACACAGTCATTGTTGGTTTCCCTCTGATCTCTCTGTCAGAAAGACACAGTCATTGTTGGTTTCCCTCTGATCTCTCTGTCAGAATGACACAGTCATTGTTGGTTTCCCTCTGATCTCTCTGTCAGAAAGACACAGTCATTGTTGGTTTCCCTCTGATCTCTCTGTCAGAAAGACACAGTCATTGTTGGTTTTCCTCTGATCTCTCTGTCAGAAAGACACAGTCATTATTGGTTTCCCTCTGATCTCTCTGTCAGAAAGACACAGTCATTGTTGGTTTCCCTCTGATCTCTCTGTCAGAAAGACAGTCATTGTTGGTTTCCCTCTGATCTCTCTGTCAGAAAGACACAGTCATTGTTGGTTTTCCTCTGATCTCTCTGTCAGAAAGACACAGTCATTGTTGGTTTTCCTCTGATCTCTCTGTCAGAAAGACACAGTCATTGTTGGTTTCCCTCTGATCTCTCTGTCAGAAAGACACAGTCATTGTTGGTTTCCCTCTGATCTCTCTGTCAGAAAGACACAGTCATTGTTGGTTTCCCTCTGATCTCTGTCAGAAAGACACAGTCATTGTTGGTTTCCCTCTGATCTCTCTGTCAGAAAGACACAGTCATTGTTGGTTTCCCTCTGATCTCTCTGTCAGAAAGACACAGTCATTGTTGGTTTCCCTCTGATCTCTCTGTCAGAAAGACACAGTCATTGTTGGTTTCCCTCTGATCTCTCTGTCAGAAAGACACAGTCATTATTGGTTTCCCTCTGATCTCTCTGTCAGAAAGACACAGTCATTGTTGGTTTCCCTCTGATCTCTCTGTCAGAAAGACACAGTCATTGTTGGTTTCCCTCTGATTTCTCTGTCAGAAAGACACAGTCATTGTTGGTTTCCCTCTGATCTCTCTGTCAGAAAGACACAGTCATTGTTGGTTTCCCTCTGATCTCTCTGTCAGAAAGACACAGTCATTGTTGGTTTCCCTCTGATCTCTCTGTCAGAAAGACACAGTCATTGTTGGTTTCCCTCTGATCTCTCTGTCAGAAAGACACAGTCATTGTTGGTTTCCCTCTGATCTCGCTGTCAGAAAGACACAGTCATTGTTGGTTTCCCTCTGATCTCTCTGTCAGAAAGACACAGTCATTGTTGGTTTTCCTCTGATCTCTCTGTCAGAAAGACACAGTCATTATTGGTTTCCCTCTGATCTCTCTGTCAGAAAGACACAGTCATTATTGGTTTCCCTCTGATCTCTCTGTCAGAAAGACACAGTCATTGTTGGTTTCCCTCTGATCTCTCTGTCAGAAAGACACAGTCATTGTTGGTTTCCCTCTGATCTCTCTGTCAGAATGACACAGTCATTGTTGGTTTCCCTCTGATCTCTCTGTCAGAAAGACACAGTCATTGTTGGTTTCCCTCTGATCTCTCTGTCAGAAAGACACAGTCATTGTTGGTTTTCCTCTGATCTCTCTGTCAGAAAGACACAGTCATTGTTGGTTTTCCTCTGATCTCTGTCAGAAAGACACAGTCATTGTTGGTTTCCCTCTGATCTCTCTGTCAGAAAGACACAGTCATTGTTGGTTTCCCTCTGATCTCTCTGTCAGAAAGACACAGTCATTGTTGGTTTCCCTCTGATTTCTCTGTCAGAAAGACACAGTCATTGTTGGTTTCCCTCTGATCTCTCTGTCAGAAAGACACAGTCATTGTTGGTTTTCCTCTGATCTCTCTGTCAGAAAGACACAGTCATTGTTGGTTTCCCTCTGATCTCTCTGTCAGAAAGACACAGTCATTGTTGGTTTCCCTCTGATCTCTCTGTCAGAAAGACACAGTCATTGTTGGTTTCCCTCTGATCTCTCTGTCAGAAAGACACAGTCATTGTTGGTTTCCCTCTGATCTCTCTGTCAGAAAGACACAGTCATTGTTGGTTTCCCTCTGATCTCTCTGTCAGAAAGACACAGTCATTGTTGGTTTCCCTCTGATCTCTCTGTCAGAAAGACACAGTCATTGTTGGTTTCCCTCTGATCTCTCTGTCAGAAAGACACAGTCATTGTTGGTTTCCCTCTGATTTCTCTGTCAGAAAGACACAGTCATTGTTGGTTTCCCTCTGATCTCTCTGTCAGAAAGACACAGTCATTGTTGGTTTCCCTCTGATCTCTCTGTCAGAAAGACACAGTCATTGTTGGTTTCCCTCTGATCTCTCTGTCAGAAAGACACAGTCATTGTTGGTTTCCCTCTGATCTCTCTATCAGAAAGACACAGTCATTGTTGGTTTCCCTCTGATCTCTCTGTCAGAAAGACACAGTCATTGTTGGTTTTCCTCTGATCTCTCTGTCAGAAAGACACAGTCATTGTTGGTTTCCCTCTGATCTCTCTGTCAGAAAGACACAGTCATTGTTGGTTTCCCTCTGATCTCACTGTCAGAAAGACACAGTCATTGTTGGTTTCCCTCTGATCTCTCTGTCAGAAAGACACAGTCATTGTTGGTTTCCCTCTGATCTCTCTGTCAGAAAGACACAGTCATTGTTGGTTTCCCTCTGATCTCTCTGTCAGAAAGACACAGTCATTGTTGGTTTCCCTCTGATCTCTCTGTCAGAAAGACACAGTCATTATTGGTTTCCCTCTGATCTCTCTGTCAGAAAGACACAGTCATTGTTGGTTTCCCTCTGATCTCTCTGTCAGAAAGACACAGTCATTGTTGGTTTCCCTCTGATCTCTCTGTCAGAAAGACACAGTCATTGTTGGTTTCCCTCTGATCTCCCTGTCAGAAAGACACAGTCATTGTTGGTTTCCCTCTGATCTCTCTGTCAGAAAGACACAGTCATTGTTGGTTTCCCTCTGATCTCTCTGTCAGAAAGACACAGTCATTATTGGTTTCCCTCTGATCTCTCTGTCAGAAAGACACAGTCATTATTGGTTTCCCTCTGATCTCTCTGTCAGAAAGACACAGTCATTGTTGGTTTCCCTCTGATCTCTCTGTCAGAAAGACACAGTCATTATTGGTTTCCCTCTGATCTCTCTGTCAGAAAGACACAGTCATTGTTGGTTTTCCTCTGATCTCTCTGTCAGAAAGACACAGTCATTGTTGGTTTCCCTCTGATCTCTCTGTCAGAAAGACACAGTCATTGTTGGTTTCCCTCTGATCTCTCTGTCAGAAAGACACAGTCATTGTTGGTTTTCCTCTGATCTCTCTGTCAGAAAGACACAGTCATTGTTGGTTTCCCTCTGATCTCTCTGTCAGAAAGACACAGTCATTGTTGGTTTTCCTCTGATCTCTCTGTCAGAAAGACACAGTCATTGTTGGTTTCCCTCTGATCTCTCTGTCAGAAAAACACAGTCATTGTTGGTTTCCCTCTGATCTCTCTGTCAGAAAGACACAGTCATTGTTGGTTTTCCTCTGATCTCTCTGTCAGAAAGACACAGTCATTGTTGGTTTCCCTCTGATGTCTCTGTCAGAAAGACACAGTCATTGTTGGTTTCCCTCTGATCTCTCTGTCAGAAAGACACAGTCATTGTTGGTTTTCCTCTGATCTCTCTGTCAGAAAGACACAGTCATTGTTGGTTTCCCTCTGATCTCTCTGTCAGAAAGACACAGTCATTGTTGGTTTTCCTCTGATCTCTCTGTCAGAAAGACACAGTCATTGTTGGTTTTCCTCTGATCTCTCTGTCAGAAAGACACAGTCATTGTTGGTTTTCCTCTGATCTCTCTGTCAGAAAGACACAGTCATTGTTGGTTTCCCTCTGATCTCTCTGTCAGAATGACACAGTCATTATTATATTGTTAGTTTAGTGGGAAATATGACAGATGTTGATTAGATGCATTGACAATATGGGTCAGTTTGGGTATTTAACTCTTAGTGTGTGTGTGGAGATAGCATGGCGTGTCTGTGACATCCAGGAGAAATGAAAGTGATCTAGTTGGTTAGAACGGTTTGAATTATTTGAAACCGTTGCTTTGATTGCCGTATTGCCCAACTTTGCAAACATGACTAGTCTTGTTTGGTGTTGGCAGGAACTGGGCCCTGCACTCTTCTTGTTCTGTCTGTCTGTCTGTCTGTCTGTCTGTCTGTCTGTCTGTCTGTCTGTCTGTCTGTCTGTCTGTCTGTCTGTCTGCTCTCTGTCTGTCTGTCTGTCTGTCTGTCTGTCTGTCTGTCTGTCTGTCTGTCTGTCTGTCTGTCTGCTCTCTGTCTGTCTGTCTGTCTGTCTGTCTGTCTGTCTGTCTGTCTGTCTGTCTGTCTGTCTGTCTGTCTGTCTGTCTGTCTGTCTGTCTGTCTGTCTGTCTGTCTGTCTGTCTGTCTGTCTGTCTGCTCTCTGTCTGCCAGTTCTCTGTGTCTGTCTGTCTGTGTCTGTCTGTCTGCCTGTGCTCCTCACCAACACAGTAGTTCTGGAATGATCCATCTTCCTCTCAGTACACTGATGCCACCTAGTGGAGAAGACATGAAATGCACTTTGATCCCATTTCTCTCTGATAGACGTCAACATGACTGAAGGAAACAAAGATGTGTCCAAAATGACACCCTATTCCCTACATCGTGCACTACTTTTGACCATAACCTCATGGGCCCTGTCCACCATATTCCCTACATAGTGCACTACTTTTGACCATAACCTCATGGGCCCTGTCCACCCAATTCCCTACATAGTGCACTACTTTTGACCATAACCTCATGGGCCCTGTCCACCCTATTCCCTACATCGTGCACTACTTTTGACCATAACCTCATGGGCCCTGTCCACCCTATTCCCTACATAGTGCACTACTTTTGACCATAACCTCATGGGCCCTGTCCACCCTATTCCCTACATAGTGCACTACTTTTGACCATAACCTCATGGGCCCTGTCCACCCTATTCCCTACATAGTGCACTACTTTTGACCATAACCTCATGGGCCCTGTCCACCCAATTCCCTACATAGTGCACTACTTTTGACCATAACCTCATGGGCCCTGTCCACCCTATTCCCTACATAGTGCACTACTTTTGACCATAACCTCATGGGCCCTGTCCACCATATTCCCTACATAGTGCACTACTTTTGACCATAACCTCATGGGCCCTGTCCACCCTATTCCCTACATAGTGCACTACTTTTGACCATAACCTCATGGGCCCTGTCCACCCTATTCCCTACATAGTGCACTACTTTTGACCATAACCTCATGGGCCCTGTCCACCCTATTCCCTACATAGTGCACTACTTTTGACCATAACCTCATGGGCCCTGTCCACCCTATTCCCTACATCGTGCACTACTTTTGACCATAACCTCATGGGCCCTGTCCACCCTATTCCCTACATCGTGCACTACTTTTGACCATAACCTCATGGGCCCTGGCCAAACGTAGTGCGCTGTACAGGAGATAGGGTGTCACCTGGGACGATGTCAATACTTCCCATTATTGGATTAGATTTCAGTCCACTGCAGCTCTGGAAGGATCCATCTCCACCCAGACAGGAGATGGTGCCTGAGACGCCAGTGTGTAGTGAAGGAGAGGGGATATATGTAACCTATCTCGTATAACCCTCTCTCTCCTATATCTATCCACCTAATGTTATAGCCCTGAAACCTATCTCATATAACCCTCTCTCTCCTATATATATCCACCTAATGTTATAGCCCTGAAACCTATCTCATATAACCCTCTCTCTTCTATATCTATCCACCTAATGTTATAGCCCTGAAACCTATCTCATATAACCCTCTCTCTCCTATATCTATCTCCTAATGTTATAGCCCTGAAACCTATCTCGTCTAACCCTCTCTCTCCTATATCTATCCACCTAATGTTATAGCCCTGAAACCTATCTCATATAACCCTCTCTCTTCTATATCTATCTCCTAATGTTATAGCCCTGTAACCTATCTCATATAACCCTCTCTCTCCTATATCTATCTCCTAATGTTATAGCCCTGTAACCTATCTCATATAACCCCCTCTCTCTCTCCTATATCTATCCACCTAATGTTATAGCCCTGTAACCTATCTCGTATAACCCTCTCTCCCCTATATCTATCCACCTAATGTTATAGCCCTGAAACCTATCATATAACCCTCTCTCTCCTATATCTATCCACCTAATGTTATAGCCCTGTAACCTATCTTGTCTAGCCCTCTCTCTCTCCTATATCTATCCACCTAATGTTATAGCCCTGTAACCTATCTCATCTAGCCCTCTCTCTCTCCTATATCTATCCACCTAATGTTATAGCCCTGTAACCTATCTCGTCTAGCCCTCTCTCTCTCCTATATCTATCCACCTAATGTTATAGCCCTGTAACCTATCTCATCTAGCCCTCTCTCTCCCCTATATCTATCCACCTAATGTTATAGCCCTGTAACCTATCTCGTATAACCCTCTCTCTCTCTCTCCTATATCTATCCACCTAATGTTATAGCCCTGTAACCTATCTCGTATAACCCTCTCTCTCTCTCTCCTATATCTATCCACCTAATGTTATAGCCCTGTAACCTATCTCGTCTAACCCTCTCTCTCTTATATCTATCCACCTAATGTTATAGCCCTGTAACCTATCTCATCTAGCCCTCTCTCTCCCCTATATCTATCCACCTAATGTTATAGCCCTGTAACCTATCTCGTATAACCCTCTCTCTCTCTCTCCTATATCTATCCACCTAATGTTATAGCCCTGAAACCTATCTCGTCTAACCCTCTCTCTCTTATATCTATCCACCTAATGTTATAGCTCTGTAACCTATCTCGTATAACCCTCTCTCTCTCTCTCCTATATCTATCCACCTAATGTTATAGCCCTGAAACCTATCTCGTATAACCCTCTCTCTCCTACTCAGATCATGTCAGCCATTTTGAGTGAACCCATGAGGTTACCAGTCACAGTGCCATGTTCAGAGGATGTAGTCCCGTTGTTATGATGCACTCAACCCACAGACTTGATCCTAGATCGTTCAGTAGCATGGTGCAGGTTCTCTGGATGACCACTAGAGGGACTCAGAGATCAACCCACAGACCTGATCCTAGATCGTTCAGTAGCATGGTGCAGGTTCTCTGGATGACCACTAGAGGGACTCAGAGATCAACCCACAGACCTGATCCTAGATCGTTCAGTAGCATGGTGCAGGTTCTCTGGATGACCACTAGAGGGACTCAGAGATCAACCCACAGACCTGATCCTAGATCGTTCAGTAGCATGGTGCAGGTTCTCTGGATGACCACTAGAGGGACTCAGAGATCAACCCACAGACCTGATCCTAGATCGTTCAGTAGCATGGTGCAGGTTCTCTGGATGACCACTAGAGGGACTCAGAGATCAACATTACAGTCATGAGGGTAACCGTTGTTGAAGAGTACCTTCTCTCTGAAAACTGTCTCACAAAACATACAACTACAATACAAATGTTTTATTTAACCTTTTTTAACTAGGCAAGTCAGTAAAGAACACATTCTTATTTACTTACTTAATTCTATAAAGGCTATAGCTAAGGACACAACAGCTTTTGACAAGGTAGTGACCTATCAAGCCTCAGTTAATGTCTGATCAGACACCGTGTTAAAACTGGACATCATGACTGTTTATCAGTTGATGTACTTACTATGACTGTGATATCTGGTTGTACCACCTAGCTATCTGTAGATGAATGTACTGACTATGACTGTGATATGTGGCTGTCCCACCTAGCTATCTGAAGATGAATGTACTAACTACTGTGATATGTGGTGTTCTGTTGGATCAGAGGCCTGTCCCCTATACTCTACCTCTGGCCAGGGCCCACAGGCTGTGTAGAGAGGTTTCTGTTGGATCAGAGGCCTGTCCCCTATACTCTACCTCTGACCAGGGCCCACAGGCTGTGTAGAGAGGTTTCTGTTGGATCAGAGGCCTGTCCCCTATACTCTACCTCTGACCAGGGCCCACAGGCTGTGTGTAGAGAGGTTTCTGTTGGATCGGTGTGTTTAGTATTATAACCTGCAGTACAGTAACAGTATAATACAGTGATTATCCAGCCTGGGGCCACATCATCTCAGTGTAATCTGCTGCTGCCAGAGGAAGCTCATTAAACACATAGGACCTGACAGAGCTGAGATCCCAAAGCTCTCTTTGATGTTAGAACTGTACTGTCTTTCTTTCACATCCAGAAATACCCAGAAGTCCTGTAATGCTGTGGATCCCAGTGCAGGGTGGTGAGGGACTTACAGAGACAGCAGGGATGAGCTTCTCTTTAGGTCTTCCTCTCCCCTGGTCTGTGACTTTAGTGTTACCTTCTAATCCTCTGTAGTAGCATTAGTAAGAGAAGCTCTTGTTTCTCCGAGGATTAGACAGCAGGCTCAGAGATACTGGGGTTCCTCTCTCTGGTTTTAACATCTCTGTTTCTCTGAGGATCAGACAGCAGGCTCAGAGATACTGGGGTTTCTCTCTCTGGTTTTAACATCTCTGTTTCTCCGAGGATTAGACAGCAGGCTCAGAGATACTGGGGTTTCTCTCTCTGGTTTTAACATCTCTGTTTCTCTGAGGATTAGACAGCAGGCTCAGAGATACTGGGGTTCCTCTCTCTGGTTTTAACATCTCTGTTTCTCTGAGGATCAGACAGCAGGCTCAGAGATACTGGGGTTTCTCTCTCTGGTTTTAACATCTC
Source organism: Salvelinus namaycush (assembly GCF_016432855.1). Lineage (NCBI taxonomy): Eukaryota > Metazoa > Chordata > Actinopteri > Salmoniformes > Salmonidae > Salvelinus > Salvelinus namaycush. The sequence continues at coordinate 12,217 of NW_024058259.1, forward strand.
TGTTTCTCTGAGGATCAGACAGCAGGCTCAGAGATACTGGGGTTTCTCTCTCTGGTTTTAACATCTCTGTTTCTCTGAGGATCAGACAGCAGGCTCAGAGCTACTGGGGTTTCTCTCTCTGGTTTTAACATCTCTGTTTCTCTGAGGATTAGACAGCAGGCTCAGAGATACTGGGGTTTCTCTCTCTGGTTTTAACATCTCTGTTTCTCTGAGGATCAGACAGCAGGCTCAGAGATACTGGGGTTTCTCTCTCTGGTTTTAACATCTCTGTTTCTCTGAGGATCAGACAGCAGGCTCAGAGATACTGGGGTTTCTCTCTCTGGTTTTAACATCTCTGTTTCTCTGAGGATCAGACAGCAGGCTCAGAGCTACTGGGGTTTCTCTCTCTGGTTTTAACATCTCTGTTTCTCTGAGGATTAGACAGCAGGCTCAGAGATACTGGGGTTTCTCTCTCTGGTTTTAACATCTCTGTTTCTCTGAGGATCAGACAGCAGGCTCAGAGATACTGGGGTTTCTCTCTCTGGTTTTAACATCTCTGTTTCTCTGAGGATCAGACAGCAGGCTCAGAGATACTGGGGTTTCTCTCTCTGGTTTTAACATCTATGCCTTTATGCTTGGTGAAGTTATTATTACACTTTGGATGGAGTATCAATACACCCAGTCACTACAAATATACAGGCTTCCTTCTTTTCACCCTGTCATTTAGGTTAGTATTGTGGAGTAACTACAATGTTGTTGATCCATCCTCAGTTTTCTCTTATCACAGCCATTAAACTCTGTAACTGTTTGAAATTCACCATCGGCCTCATGGTGAAATCCCTGAGCGGTTTCCTTCCTCTCCGGCAACTGAGTTAGGAAGGACGCCTCTACAGAATACAAATATTCCAAAACATGCTTCCTGTTTGCAACAAGGAACTAAAGTAATACTGGAAGAAATGTGGCTAAGCAATTAACTTTTTGTCCTGAATACAAAGTGTTATGTTTGGGGCAAATCCAATACATTACATCACTAAGTGCCACTCTTCATATTTTCAATCATAGTTGTGGCTGCATCATGTTATGGGTATGCTTGTAATCGGTATGGACTAAGGAGTTTTTTAGGATACAAAAGAAATGGAATGGAGCTAAGCACAGGCAAAATCCCAGAGGAAAAACCTGGTTCAGTCTGCTTTCCACCAGACACTGGGAGATGAATGTTCCTTTCAGCTGTCTGCTTTATACCAGACACTGGGAAATTAATGTTCCTTTCAGCTGGACAATAACCGAAAACACAAGGCCAAATCCTAGATGGAAAACCTGGTTCAGTCTGCTTTATACCAGACACTGGGAAATTAATGTTCCTTTCAGCTGGACAATAACCGAAAACACAAGGAGTTACTTACCAAGAAGACAGTGAGTGTTCCTGAGAGGCCGAGTTACACTTTTGACTTAAATCTGCTTGAAAATCTCTGGCAAGACTTGAAAATGGTTGTCTTGCAATGAACAACAACCAATTTGACAGAGCTTGAAGAATTTGTTAAAAGATGAATATATATTGTACAATCCACGTGTGCAAAGCTCTTAGAGACTTACCCAGAAACACTCACAGCTGTAATCATTGCCAAAGGTGATTCTAACATGTATTGACTCTCTGTCCTTGCAAATCATTTACGTTACCTTGCTCCTGTTAGCATTTAGCTAATGTCCGCTATTGGGAATTCATTAGTACTTGGTTAGCATTTAGCTAATGTCCGCTATTGGGAATTCACTAGTACTTGGTTAGCATTTAGCTAGTGTCCGCTATTGGGAATTCATTAGTACTTGGTTAGTATTTAGCTAATGTCCGCTATTGGGAATTCACTAGTACTTGGTTAGCATTTAGCTAGTGTCCGCTATTGGGAATTCACTAGTACTTGGTTAGCATTTAGCTAGTGTCCGCTATTGGGAATTCACTAGTACTTGGTTAGCATTTAGCTAGTGTCCGCTATTGGGAATTCACTAGTACTTGGTTAGCATTTAGCTAGTGTCCGCTATTGGGAATTCACTAGTACTTGGTTAGCATTTAGCTAGTGTCCGCTATTGGGAATTCACTAGTACTTGGTTAGCATTTAGCTAGTGTCCGCTATTGGGAATTCACTAGTACTTGGTTAGCATTTAGCTAATGTCCGCTATTGGGAATTCACTAGTACTTGGTTAGCATTTAGCTAGTGTCCGCTATTGGGAATTCACTAGTACTTGGTTAGCATTTAGCTAATGTCCGCTATTGGGAATTCACTAGTACTTGGTTAGCATTTAGCTAATGTTCGCTATTGGGAATTCACTAGTACTTGGTTAGCATTTAGCTAATATCCGCTATTGGGAATTCACTAGTACTTGGTTAGCATTTAGCTAATGTCCGCTATTGGGAATTCACTAGTACTTGGTTAGCATTTAGCTAATGTCCGCTATTGGGAATTCAAAAGTACTTGGTTAGCATTTGTTAGCATATACTTTTTTTATTTGTTTACGTTTGGAAATAGATAGTGGCCCTTGTGTGCACTGTCTGTAATACTGTATACTCCGGGAGGTCTCTGGTAAAGGAACGGTATGAAGCTGTGTTAATGTAGATACTGTCTAGTGACAACAGTAGGATCGGTAATGTGACTAACTCACTGTCTGTAATACTGTATACTCCGGGAGGTCTCTGGTAAAGGAACGGTATAAAGCTGTGTTAATGTAGATACTGTCTAGTGACAACAGTAGGATTGGTAATGTGACTAACTCACTGTCTGTAATACTGTATACTCCGGGAGGTCTCTGGTAAAGGAACGGTATGAAGCTGTGTTAATGTAGATACTGTCTAGTGACAACAGTAGGATCGGTAATGTGACTAACTCACTGTCTGTAATACTGTATACTCCGGGAGGTCTCTGGTAAAGGAACGGTATAAAGCTGTGTTAATGTAGATACTGTCTAGTGACAACAGTAGGATCGGTAATGTGACTGACTCACTGTCTGTAATACTGTATACTCCGGGAGGTCTCTGGTAAAGGAACGGTATGAAGCTGTGTTAATGTAGATACTGTCTAGTGACAACAGTAGGATCGGTAATGTGACTGACTCACTGTCTGTAATACTGTATACTCCGGGAGGTCTCTGGTAAAGGAACGGTATGAAGCTGTGTTAATGTAGATACTGTCTAGTGACAACAGTAGGATCGGTAATGTGACTAACTCACTGTCTGTAATACTGTATACTCCGGGAGGTCTCTGGTAAAGGAACGGTATGAAGCTGTGTTAATGTAGATACTGTCTAGTGACAACAGTAGGATCGGTAATGTGACTGACTCACTGTCTGTAATACTGTATACTCCGGGAGGTCTCTGGTAAAGGAACGGTATAAAGCTGTGTTAATGTAGATACTGTCTAGTGACAACAGTAGGATCGGTAATGTGACTAACTCACTGTCTGTAATACTGTATACTCCGGGAGGTCTCTGGTAAAGGAACGGTATGAAGCTGTGTTAATGTAGATACTGTCTAGTGACAACAGTAGGATCGGTAATGTGACTAACTCACTGTCTGTAATACTGTATACTCCGGGAGGTCTCTGGTAAAGGAACGGTATGAAGCTGTGTTAATGTAGATACTGTCTAGTGACAACAGTAGGATCGGTAATGTGACTAACTCACTGTCTGTAATACTGTATACTCCGGGAGGTCTCTGGTAAAGGAACGGTATAAAGCTGTGTTAATGTAGATACTGTCTAGTGACAACAGTAGGATCGGTAATGTGACTGACTCACTGTCTGTAATACTGTATACTCCGGGAGGTCTCTGGTAAAGGAACGGTATGAAGCTGTGTTAATGTAGATACTGTCTAGTGACAACAGTAGGATCGGTAATGTGACTGACTCACTGTCTGTAATACTGTATACTCCGGGAGGTCTCTGGTAAAGGAACGGTATGAAGCTGTGTTAATGTAGATACTGTCTAGTGACAACAGTAGGATCGGTAATGTGACTAACTCACTGTCTGTAATACTGTATACTCCGGGAGGTCTCTGGTAAAGGAACGGTATGAAGCTGTGTTAATGTAGATACTGTCTAGTGACAACAGTAGGATCGGTAATGTGACTGACTCACTGTCTGTGTAGAAACCATCTGGTGCTGCCACCTCTCTGTTCTCCTCCAACTCTACCCCACTCACAGTTACATCCCAGCCAGGTAGCCAATGACAGCCTCTTTCTCTACGTGTTCCAACCAATCACAGCCTCCTCCTGCTCTTTTTACACATGGCACAGCTATGAGAGAGCCTCAGCCCCGCCTCCTCCTCATCATTAAATATTCACCCACTGCAGTCCCTGCCTCACTCTCTCAATCTCTCCGTCTCAGCCTCTGTCTCTAGCAGGGCCCATAGAGAATACGTACAGCGCTGCATGGGATGGCTGAGGATGACAACAATACATTACACTGTCTGTAGAACCAGTAATCTACCTATCCCCTCCTCTCTACCTGTCTGTAGAACCAGTAATCTACCTATCCCCTCCTCTGTCTGTAGAACCAGTAATCTACCTATCCCCTCCTCTGTACCTGTCTGTAGAACCAGTAATCTACCTATCCCCTCCTCTCTACCTGTCTGTAGAACCAGTAATCTACCTATCCCTTCCTCTGTCTGTAGAACCAGTAATCTACCTATCCCCTCCTCTGTACCTGTCTGTAGAACCAGTAATCTACCTATCCCCTCCTCTGTCTGTAGAACCAGTAATCTACCTATCCCCTCCTCTCTACCTGTCTGTAGAACCAGTAATCTACCTATCCCCTCCTCTGTCTGTAGAACCAGTAATCTACCTATCCCCTCCTCTCTACCTGTCTGTAGAACCAGTAATCTACCTATCCCCTCCTCTCTACCTGTCTGTAGAACCAGTAATCTACCTATCCCCTCCTCTCTACCTGTCTGTAGAACCAGTAATCTACCTATCCCCCTCCTCTGTATCTGTCTGTAGAACCAGTAATCTACCTATCCCTCTCCTCTGTACCTGTCTGTAGAACCAGTAATCTACCTATCCCCTCCTCTGTACCTGTCTGTAGAACCAGTAATCTACCTATCCCCTCCTCTCTACCTGTCTGTAGAACCAGTAATCTACCTATCCCCTCCTCTGTACCTGTCTGTAGAACCAGTAATCTACCTATCCCCCTCCTCTGTATCTGTCTGTAGAACCAGTAATCTACCTATCCCTCTCCTCTGTACCTGTCTGTAGAACCAGTAATCTACCTATCCCCCCCTCTCTACCTGTCTGTAGAACCAGTAATCTACCTATCCCCTCCTCTCTACCTGTCTGTAGAACCAGTAATCTACCTATCCCCTCCTCTGTACCTGTCTGTAGAACCAGTAATCTACCTATCCCCTCCCTCCTCTCTACCTGTCTGTAGAACCAGTAATCTACCTATCCCCTCCTCTGTACCTGTCTGTAGAACCAGTAATCTACCTATCCCCCTCCTCTGTATCTGTCTGTAGAACCAGTAATCTACCTATCCCTCTCCTCTGTACCTGTCTGTAGAACCAGTAATCTACCTATCCCCCCCTCTCTACCTGTCTGTAGAACCAGTAATCTACCTATCCCCTCCTCTCTACCTGTCTGTAGAACCAGTAATCTACCTATCCCCTCCTCTGTACCTGTCTGTAGAACCAGTAATCTACCTATCCCCTCCCTCCTCTCTACCTGTCTGTAGAACCAGTAATCTACCTATCCCCTCCTCTCTACCTGTCTGTAGAACCAGTAATCTACCTATCCCCTCCTCTGTACCTGTCTGTAGAACCAGTAATCTACCTATCCCCTCCTCTGTACCTGTCTGTAGAACCAGTAATCTACCTATCCCCTCCCTCCTCTCTACCTGTCTGTAGAACCAGTAATCTACCTATCCCCTCCTCTCTACCTGTCTGTAGAACCAGTAATCTACCTATCCCCCTCCTCTCTACCTGTCTGTAGAACCAGTAATCTACCTATCCCCTCCCTCCTCTCTACCTGTCTGTAGCTTGTTGCTCCATAAACTGTAGTCTTGACCTTCATACTCTTCCTCCTCCTCGTCTCTACCGTCAGATATGAGTATTTAACACTCACCTAGTTCCTCCTCGTCTCTACCGTCAGATATGAGTCTGAACACTCACCTAGCTCTCTCTCTGTCTCTCTCTCCCTGTTTGCACTGATCTGCACACAAGCATTTCCCCATCAGGAGCATCTCCGTCCCTCCCCTTCATCCTCCTCTCCCTCCTCCTCCCCCTCCTCCTCTCTCCCCTCCCTCCACCCCTTCCTTCCTTCCTTCCTTCCTTCCTTCCTTCCTTCCTTCCTTCCTTCCTTCCTTCCTTCCTTCCTTCCTTCCTTCCTTCCTTCCTTCCTTCCTTCCTTCCTTCCTTCCTTCCTTCCTTCCTTCCTTCCTTCCTTCCTTCCTTCCTCAATGAGCATCTTTGTTATCTCCTCCCCTCCTCTTCTCCTCCCCTCCCTTCCCCTCTCCTCTTCTTCCCTCTCCTCCCCTCTCCTTCACTCAGGCACTTCCAGCTGGTGGTGTAACACTGCCTCCCAGTCTCAGCTGCCTCTCTCTCTCTCTCTCTCCTTCCTACTCGATCTCTCGCTGCCCTACCTACTTCCCTTCCTCTCATTCCATTGCCTGTCCTGTCTGAGGGATGCTGCGTTGGGAGAAGGGAATGTGATGGGTAGTGGTTCAGGTAGGGCCAGGAGCCACATGAAGACATCAGCAGGCGAGAGGAGAGAGAGAGCTGGTTCTGTTTCTCTAGAGACTGATCTGGCCGTCTGTCTGCTGCCAGACTCCATCTTCCTCCTGGATACTACAACACTGGATCACACCACTCAGGGAGGAGCAGCTTGGTCTGTTTTATTTTCCCTGCTACCTACCTAGCTAGCTAGCTAGCGTTACTACCTCTGCTGCTGTCCTGAGAGAGAGCATCATCACACCATCACCACCCAGCCCTCCTCCCTGATACGACAGGAGCTGCTTCCAGACCTGGTAGGATACTATACTACAGAGAGTAGCTGCTTCCAGACCTGGTAGGATACTATACTACAGAGAGCAGCTGCTTCCAGACCTGGTAGGATACTATACTACAGAGAGGAGCTGCTTCCAGACCTGGTAGGATACTATACTACAGAGAGGAGCTGCTTCCAGACCTGGTAGGATACTATACTACAGAGAGCAGCTGCTTCCAGACCTGGTAGGATACTATACTACAGACAGGAGCTGCTTCCAGACCTGGTAGGATACTATACTACAGAGAGGAGCTGCTTCCAGACCTGGTAGGATACTATACTACAGACAGGAGCTGCTTCCAGACCTGGTAGGATACTATACTACAGATAGGAGCTGCTTCCAGACCTGGTAGGATACTATACTATAGAGAGGAGCTGTTTCCAGACCTGGTAGGTCCCTCCTGCTATCCTGCTCTATAAGGATATCAGCCAGCTCCATCACAGCTCCCCAGCACCATGGCTCAGGCTGCATCTCAGATCAAGAAGAGAGCGATTGTGGACACCTCCGTTGAGGACGAGAAGCTTAAGAAGAGGAAGATCAGACAAGCCCAACGGCAGCTGAAGAAAAAGGTACAGGAGAAGGAGAGGACAGAGAGAGGAAGAGGAGGAGAGGAGGAGGAGGAGGAACTGAGTTAAGCTCAGTGTCTCCCGGTGCTCTCATTCCTTTGTCCTGGTTCCTTTCCTCCACGGAGCTCGGCAGCATGCTTCACACCGTGTGGGTGGGCTCTTAGTGGGGAGCGGGACAGGCACGGGGGAGAAGCACGGGGGAGGAGGAGAGGCAGGGGAGGAGGAGAGACACAGGGGAGGAGGAGAGGAGGGGAGCGGGACAGGCACGGGGGAGAAGCACGGGGGAGGAGAGACATGGGAGGAGGAGAGACACAGGGGAGGAGGAGAGGAGGGGAGCGGGACAGGCACGGGGGAGAAGCACGGGGGAGGAGGAGAGGCAGGGGAGGAGGAGAGACACAGGGGAGGAGGAGAGGAGGGGAGCGGGACAGGCACGGGGGAGAAGCACGGGGGAGGAGGAGAGGCAGGGGAGGAGGAGGAGAGGAGGGGAGTGGGACAGGCACGGGGGAGAAGCACGGGGGAGGAGGAGAGGCAGGGGAGGAGGAGGAGAGGAGGGGAGCGGGACAGGCACGGGGGAGAAGCACGGGGGAGGAGGAGAGGCAGGGGAGGAGGAGAGACACAGGGGAGGAGGAGAGGAGGGGAGCGGGACAGGCACGGGGGAGAAGCACGGGGGAGGAGGAGAGGAGGGGAGGAGGAGAGACACAGGGGAGGAGGAGAGGAGGGGAGCGGGACAGGCACGGGGGAGAAGCACGGGGGAGGAGGAGAGGCAGGGGAGGAGGAGAGACACAGGGGAGGAGGAGAGGAGGGGAGCGGGACAGGCACGGGGGAGAAGCACGGGGGAGGAGGAGAGGCAGGGGAGGAGGAGAGACACAGGGGAGGAGGAGAGGAGGGGAGCGGGACAGGCACGGGGGAGAAGCACGGGGGAGGAGGAGAGGCAGGGGAGGAGGAGAGACACAGGGGAGGAGGAGAGGAGGGGAGCGGGACAGGCACGGGGGAGAAGCACGGGGGAGGAGGAGAGGCAGGGGAGGAGGAGAGACACAGGGGAGGAGGAGAGGAGGGGAGCGGGACAGGCACGGGGGAGAAGCACGGGGGAGGAGGAGAGGCAGGGGAGGAGGAGAGACACAGGGGAGGAGAGGAGGAGAGACACAGGGGAGGAGGAGAGACACGGGGGAGGAGGAGAGGCAGGGGAGGAGGAGAGACATGGGACAGTAGGACAGAGTTAGCAGGTGTAGAGAGACATGGGACAGTAGAGGGGACTGTGCTCTCTCAGTCTCTCTCAGCCTCTCTCAGCCATTCCCTCTCTCAGCCTCTCTCAGCCATTCCCTCTCTCAGCCTCTCTCAGCCATTCCTTCTCTCAGCCTCTCTCAGCCTCTTTCATTCTCTCTCTCAGCCTCTCTCAGCCATTCCCTCTCTCAGCCTCTCTCAGCCATTCCCTCTCTCAGCCTCTCTCAGCCATTCCCTCTCTCAGCCTCTCTCAGCCATTCCCTCTCTCAGCCTCTTTCAGCCTCTTTCATTCTCTCTCTCAGCCTCTCTCAGCCTCTCTCAGCCTCTCTCAGCCTCTCAGCCTCTCTCAGCCTCTCAGCGTCTCTCAGTCTCTCTCAGCCTCTTTCATTCTCTCTCAGCCTCTCTCAGCCTCTCAGCCTCTCTCTCTCAGCCTCTCCCAGCCTCTCTGTTGCTCCGTGTGGCATGGTGCTGCTTGTTTCCGTGGTATCAGCCTGAGGAATCCTCACCTGTTTATCAAAAGGTTTAGCGTGGTGGTGTGCTGTGTTGTAGTGTGGTGGATGGACTGCAGCGATGCTGGTTAGTAATATAGACGTAGCTCTCTGCCAGTAATACAGTATCACAGACACGCCTGCAGCCTCCAGGCAAATGAACAGGAGAGAGAGTTGAACAGGGCTGGTGGGTACGGCACGAGACATAGTGTGGTCTTCTATCTCCATGGTGTTCCATGTCTGTGATCTTCTAACTCCATGGTGTTCCACGTCTGTGATCTTCTATCTCCATGGTGTCCCACGTCTGTGATCTTCTATCTCCATGGTGTTCCACGTCTGTGATCTTCTATCTCCATGGTGTTCCACGTCTGTGGTCTTCTATCTCCATGGTGTCCCACGTCTGTGATCTTCTATCTCCATGGTGTTCCACGTCTGTGATCTTCTATCTCCATGGTGTTCCACGTCTGTGGTCTTCTAACTCCATGGTGTCCCACGTCTGTGATCTTCTATCTCCATGGTGTCCCACGTCTGTGATCTTCTATCTCCATGGTGTTCCACGTCTGTGGTCTTCTATCTCCATGGTGTTCCACGTCTGTGGTCTTCTATCTCCATGGTGTTCCACGTCTGTGGTCTTCTAACTCCATGGTGTTCCACGTCTGTGATCTTCTATCTCCATGGTGTTCCACGTCTGTGGTCTTCTAACTCCATGGTGTTCCACGTCTGTGATCTTCTAACTCCATGGTGTTCCACGTCTGTGGTCTCCTAACTCCATGGTGTTCCACGTCTGTGATCTTCTATCTCCATGGTGTTCCACGTCTGTGGTCTTCTAACTCCATGGTGTTCCACGTCTGTGATCTTCTAACTCCATGGTGTTCCATGTCTGTGATCTTCTATCTCCATGGTGTCCCACGTCTGTGGTCTTCTAACTCCATGGTGTTCCACGTCTGTGATCTTCTATCTCCATGGTGTTCCACGTCTGTGGTCTTCTAACTCCATGGTGTTCCACGTCTGTGATCTTCTATCTCCATGGTGTTCCACGTCTGTGATCTTCTAACTCCATGGTGTTCCACGTCTGTGGTCTTCTAACTCCATGGTGTTCCACGTCTGTGATCTTCTAACTCCATGGTGTTCCACGTCTGTGGTCTTCTATCTCCATGGTGTTCCACGTCTGTGGTCTTCTAACTCCATGGTGTTCCACGTCTGTGATCTTCTATCTCCATGGTGTTCCACGTCTGTGGTCTTCTAACTCCATGGTGTTCCACGTCTGTGATCTTCTAACTCCATGGTGTTCCATGTCTGTGATCTTCTATCTCCATGGTGTTCCACGTCTGTGGTCTTCTAACTCCATGGTGTTCCACGTCTGTGATCTTCTATCTCCATGGTGTTCCACGTCTGTGGTCTTCTAACTCCATGGTGTTCCACGTCTGTGATCTTCTATCTCCATGGTGTTCCACGTCTGTGATCTTCTAACTCCATGGTGTTCCACGTCTGTGGTCTTCTAACTCCATGGTGTTCCACGTCTGTGGTCTTCTAACTCCATGGTGTTCCACGTCTGTGATCTTCTATCTCCATGGTGTTCCATGTCTGTGGTCTTCTAACTCCATGGTGTTCCATGTCTGTGGTCTTCTAACTCCATGGTGTTCCATGTCTGTGGTCTTCTAACTCCATGGTGTTCCACGTCTGTGGTCTTCTAACTCCATGGTGTTCCACGTCTGTGATCTTCTATCTCCATGGTGTTCCACGTCTGTGATCTTCTATCTCCATGGTGTTCCACGTCTGTGGTCTTCTATCTCCATGGTGTTCCACGTCTGTGATCTTCTAACTCCATGGTGTTCCATGTCTGTGATCTTCTTCATGTTCACATTGTAATTTCCTCTTTGTCATATAGCTAGTGTGTGGTGTAAACAGACTCTTTGTCATATAGCTAGTGTGTGGTGTAAACAGACTCTTTGTCATATAGCTAGTGTGTGGTGTAAACAGACTCTTTGTCATATAGCTAGTGTGTGGTGTAAACAGACTCTTTGTCATATAGCTAGTGTGTGGTGTAAACAGACTCTTTGTCATATAGCTAGTGTGTGGTGTAAACAGGCTCTTTGTCATATAGCTAGTGTGTGGTGTAAACAGACTCTTTGTCATATAGCTAGTGTGTGGTGTAAACAGACTCTTTGTCATATAGCTAGTGTGTGGTGTAAACAGACTCTTTGTCATATAGCTAGTGTGTGGTGTAAACAGACTCTTTGTCATATAGCTAGTGTGTGGTGTAAACAGACTCTTTGTCATATAGCTAGTGTGTGGTGTAAACAGGCTCTTTGTCATATAGCTAGTGTGTGGTGTAAACAGACTCTTTGTCATATAGCTAGTGTGTGGTGTAAACAGACTGTCATATAGCTAGTGGTGTAAACAGACTCTTTGTCATATAGCTAGTGTGTGGTGTAAACAGACTCTTTGTCATATAGCTAGTGTGTGGTGTAAACAGACTCTTTGTCATATAGCTAGTGTGTGGTGTAAACAGACTCTTTGTCATATAGCTAGTGTGTGGTGTAAACAGACTCTTTGTCATATAGCTAGTGTGTGGTGTAAACAGACTCTTTGTCATATAGCTGTGTGTGGTGTAAACAGACTCTTTGTCATATAGCTAGTGTGTGGTGTAAACAGACTCTTTGTCATATAGCTAGTGTGTGGTGTTAACAGACTCTTTGTCATATAGCTAGTGTGTGGTGTAAACAGGCTCTTTGTCATATAGCTAGTGTGTGGTGTAAACAGACTCTTTGTCATATAGCTAGTGTGTGGTGTAAACTGGCTCTTTGTCATATAGCTAGTGTGTGGTGTAAACAGGCTCTTTGTCATATAGCTAGTGTGTGGTGTAAACAGACTCTTTGTCATATAGCTAGTGTGTGGTGTAAACAGACTCTTTGTCATATAGCTAGTGTGTGGTGTAAACAGACTCTTTGTCATATAGCTAGTGTGTGGTGTAAACAGACTCTTTGTCATATAGCTAGTGTGTGGTGTAAACAGACTCTTTGTCATATAGCTAGTGTGTGGTGTAAACAGACTCTTTGTCATATAGCTAGTGTGTGGTGTAAACAGGCTCTTTGTCATATAGCTAGTGTGTGGTGTAAACAGACTCTTTGTCATATAGCTAGTGTGTGGTGTAAACAGACTCTTTGTCATATAGCTAGTGTGTGGTGTAAACAGGCTCTTTGTCATATAGCTAGTGTGTGGTGTAAACAGGCTCTTTGTCATATAGCTAGTGTGTGGTGTAAACAGACTCTTTGTCATATAGCTAGTGTGTGGTGTAAACAGACTCTTTGTCATATAGCTAGTGTGTGGTGTAAACAGACTGTCATATAGCTAGTGGTGTAAACAGACTCTTTGTCGTATAGCTAGTGTGTGGTGTAAACAGACTCTTTGTCATATAGCTAGTGTGTGGTGTAAACAGGCTCTTTGTCATATAGCTAGTGTGTGGTGTAAACAGACTCTTTGTCATATAGCTAGTGTGTGGTGTAAACAGACTGTCATATAGCTAGTGGTGTAAACAGACTCTTTGTCATATAGCTAGTGTGTGGTGTAAACAGACTCTTTGTCATATAGCTAGTGTGTGGTGTAAACAGGCTCTTTGTCATATAGCTAGTGTGTGGTGTAAACAGACTCTTTGTCATATAGCTAGTGTGTGGTGTAAACAGGCTCTTTGTCATATAGCTAGTGGTGTAAACAGACTCTTTGTCATATAGCTAGTGTGTGGTGTAAACAGACTCTTTGTCATATAGCTAGTGTGTGGTGTAAACAGGCTCTTTGTCATATAGCTAGTGTGTGGTGTAAACAGACTCTTTGTCATATAGCTAGTGTGTGGTGTAAACAGACTCTTTGTCATATAGCTAGTGTGTGGTGTAAACAGACTCTTTGTCATATAGCTAGTGTGTGGTGTAAACAGGCTCTTTGTCATATAGCTAGTGTGTGGTGTAAACAGACTCTTTGTCATATAGCTAGTGTGTGGTGTAAACAGACTCTTTGTCATATAGCTAGTGTGTGGTGTAAACAGACTCTTTGTCATATAGCTAGTGTGTGGTGTAAACAGGACTCTTTGTCATATAGCTAGTGTGTGGTGTAAACAGACTCTTTGTCATATAGCTAGTGTGTGGTGTAAACAGACTCTTTGTCATATAGCTAGTGTGTGGTGTAAACAGGACTCTTTGTCATATAGCTAGTGTGTGGTGTAAACAGACTCTTTGTCATATAGCTAGTGTGTGGTGTAAACAGACTCTTTGTCATATAGCTAGTGTGTGGTGTAAACAGACTCTTTGTCATATAGCTAGTGTGTGGTGTAAACAGACTCTTTGTCATATAGCTAGTGTGTGGTGTAAACAGACTCTTTGTCATATAGCTAGTGTGTGGTGTAAACAGACTCTTTGTCATATAGCTAGTGTGTGGTGTAAACAGACTCTTTGTCATATAGCTAGTGTGTGGTGTAAACAGACTCTTTGTCATATAGCTAGTGTGTGGTGTAAACAGACTCTTTGTCATATAGCTAGTGTGTGGTGTAAACAGACTCTTTGTCATATAGCTAGTGTGTGGTGTAAACAGACTCTTTGTCATATAGCTAGTGTGTGGTGTAAACAGACTCTTTGTCATATAGCTAGTGTGTGGTGTAAACAGACTCTTTGTCATATAGCTAGTGTGTGGTGTAAACAGACTCTTTGTCATATAGCTAGTGTGTGGTGTAAACAGACTCTTTGTCATATAGCTAGTGTGTGGTGTAAACAGACTCTTTGTCATATAGCTAGTGTGTGGTGTAAACAGGCTCTTTGTCATATAGCTAGTGTGTGGTGTAAACAGACTCTTTGTCATATAGCTAGTGTGTGGTGTAAACAGACTCTTTGTCATATAGCTAGTGTGTGGTGTAAACAGACTCTTTGTCATATAGCTAGTGTGTGGTGTAAACAGACTCTTTGTCATATAGCTAGTGTGTGGTGTAAACAGACTCTTTGTCATATAGCTAGTGTGTGGTGTAAACAGACTCTTTGTCATATAGCTAGTGTGTGGTGTAAACAGGACTCTTTGTCATATAGCTAGTGTGTGGTGTAAACAGACTCTTTGTCATATAGCTAGTGTGTGGTGTAAACAGACTCTTTGTCATATAGCTAGTGTGTGGTGTAAACAGACTCTTTGTCATATAGCTAGTGTGTGGTGTAAACAGACTCTTTGTCATATAGCTAGTGTGTGGTGTAAACAGACTCTTTGTCATATAGCTAGTGTGTGGTGTAAACAGACTCTTTGTCATATAGCTAGTGTGTGGTGTAAACAGACTCTTTGTCATATAGCTAGTGTGTGGTGTAAACAGACTCTTTGTCATATAGCTAGTGTGTGGTGTAAACAGGCTCTTTGTCATATAGCTAGTGTGTGGTGTAAACAGACTCTTTGTCATATAGCTAGTGTGTGGTGTAAACAGACTCTTTGTCATATAGCTAGTGTGTGGTGTAAACAGACTCTTTGTCATATAGCTAGTGTGTGGTGTAAACAGACTCTTTGTCATATAGCTAGTGTGTGGTGTAAACAGACTCTTTGTCATATAGCTAGTGTGTGGTGTAAACAGACTCTTTGTCATATAGCTGTGTGTGGTGTAAACAGGCTCTTTGTCATATAGCTAGTGGTGTAAACAGACTCTTTGTCATATAGCTAGTGTGTGGTGTAAACAGACTCTTTGTCATATAGCTAGTGTGTGGTGTAAACAGACTCTTTGTCATATAGCTAGTGTGTGGTGTAAACAGGCTCTTTGTCATATAGCTAGTGTGTGGTGTAAACAGACTCTTTGTCATATAGCTAGTGTGTGGTGTAAACAGACTCTTTGTCATATAGCTAGTGTGTGGTGTAAACAGACTCTTTGTCATATAGCTAGTGTGTGGTGTAAACAGACTCTTTGTCATATAGCTAGTGTGTGGTGTAAACAGACTCTTTGTCATATAGCTAGTGTGTGGTGTAAACAGGCTCTTTGTCATATAGCTAGTGTGTGGTGTAAACAGACTCTTTGTCATATAGCTAGTGTGTGGTGTAAACAGACTCTTTGTCATATAGCTAGTGTGTGGTGTAAACAGACTCTTTGTCATATAGCTAGTGTGTGGTGTAAACAGACTCTTTGTCATATAGCTATAGCTAGTGTGTGGTGTAAACAGACTCTTTGTCATATAGCTAGTGTGTGGTGTAAACAGACTCTTTGTCATATAGCTAGTGTGTGGTGTAAACAGACTCTTTGTCATATAGCTAGTGTGTGGTGTAAACAGACTCTTTGTCATATAGCTAGTGTGTGGTGTAAACAGACTCTTTGTCATATAGCTAGTGTGTGGTGTAAACAGGACTCTTTGTCATATAGCTAGTGTGTGGTGTAAACAGACTCTTTGTCATATAGCTAGTGTGTGGTGTAAACAGACTCTTTGTCATATAGCTAGTGTGTGGTGTAAACAGACTCTTTGTCATATAGCTAGTGTGTGGTGTAAACAGACTCTTTGTCATATAGCTAGTGTGTGGTGTAAACAGACTCTTTGTCATATAGCTAGTGTGTGGTGTAAACAGACTCTTTGTCATATAGCTAGTGTGTGGTGTAAACAGACTCTTTGTCATATAGCTAGTGTGTGGTGTAAACAGACTCTTTGTCATATAGCTAGTGTGTGGTGTAAACAGACTCTTTGTCATATAGCTAGTGTGTGGTGTAAACAGACTCTTTGTCATATAGCTAGTGTGTGGTGTAAACAGACTCTTTGTCATATAGCTAGTGTGTGGTGTAAACAGACTCTTTGTCATATAGCTAGTGTGTGGTGTAAACAGACTCTTTGTCATATAGCTAGTGTGTGGTGTAAACAGACTCTTTGTCATATAGCTAGTGTGTGGTGTAAACAGACTCTTTGTCATATAGCTAGTGTGTGGTGTAAACAGACTCTTTGTCATATAGCTAGTGTGTGGTGTAAACAGACTCTTTGTCATATAGCTAGTGTGTGGTGTAAACAGACTCTTTGTCATATAGCTAGTGTGTGGTGTAAACAGACTCTTTGTCATATAGCTAGTGTGTGGTGTAAACAGACTCTTTGTCATATAGCTAGTGTGTGGTGTAAACAGACTCTTTGTCATATAGCTAGTGTGTGGTGTAAACAGACTCTTTGTCATATAGCTAGTGTGTGGTGTAAACAGACTCTTTGTCATATAGCTAGTGTGTGGTGTAAACAGACTCTTTGTCATATAGCTAGTGTGTGGTGTAAACAGACTCTTTGTCATATAGCTAGTGTGTGGTGTAAACAGACTCTTTGTCATATAGCTAGTGTGTGGTGTAAACAGACTCTTTGTCATATAGCTAGTGTGTGGTGTAAACAGACTCTTTGTCATATAGCTAGTGTGTGGTGTAAACAGACTCTTTGTCATATAGCTAGTGTGTGGTGTAAACAGACTCTTTGTCATATAGCTAGTGTGTGGTGTAAACAGACTCTTTGTCATATAGCTAGTGTGTGGTGTAAACAGACTCTTTGTCATATAGCTAGTGTGTGGTGTAAACAGACTCTTTGTCATATAGCTAGTGTGTGGTGTAAACAGACTCTTTGTCATATAGCTAGTGTGTGGTGTAAACAGACTCTTTGTCATATAGCTAGTGTGTGGTGTAAACAGACTCTTTGTCATATAGCTAGTGTGTGGTGTAAACAGACTCTTTGTCATATAGCTAGTGTGTGGTGTAAACAGGCTCTTTGTCATATAGCTAGTGTGTGGTGTAAACAGACTCTTTGTCATATAGCTAGTGTGTGGTGTAAACAGACTCTTTGTCATATAGCTAGTGTGTGGTGTAAACAGACTCTTTGTCATATAGCTAGTGTGTGGTGTAAACAGACTCTTTGTCATATAGCTAGTGTGTGGTGTAAACAGACTCTTTGTCATATAGCTAGTGTGTGGTGTAAACAGGCTCTTTGTCATATAGCTAGTGTGTGGTGTAAACAGACTCTTTGTCATATAGCTAGTGTGTGGTGTAAACAGACTCTTTGTCATATAGCTAGTGTGTGGTGTAAACAGACTCTTTGTCATATAGCTAGTGTGTGGTGTAAACAGACTCTTTGTCATATAGCTAGTGTGTGGTGTAAACAGACTCTTTGTCATATAGCTAGTGTGTGGTGTAAACAGACTCTTTGTCATATAGCTAGTGTGTGGTGTAAACAGACTCTTTGTCATATAGCTAGTGTGTGGTGTAAACAGACTCTTTGTCATATAGCTAGTGTGTGGTGTAAACAGACTCTTTGTCATATAGCTAGTGTGTGGTGTAAACAGGCTCTTTGTCATATAGCTAGTGTGTGGTGTAAACAGACTCTTTGTCATATAGCTAGTGTGTGGTGTAAACAGACTCTTTGTCATATAGCTAGTGTGTGGTGTAAACAGACTCTTTGTCATATAGCTAGTGTGTGGTGTAAACAGACTCTTTGTCATATAGCTAGTGTGTGGTGTAAACAGACTCTTTGTCATATAGCTAGTGTGTGGTGTAAACAGACTCTTTGTCATATAGCTGTGTGTGGTGTAAACAGGCTCTTTGTCATATAGCTAGTGGTGTAAACAGACTCTTTGTCATATAGCTAGTGTGTGGTGTAAACAGACTCTTTGTCATATAGCTAGTGTGTGGTGTAAACAGACTCTTTGTCATATAGCTAGTGTGTGGTGTAAACAGGCTCTTTGTCATATAGCTAGTGTGTGGTGTAAACAGACTCTTTGTCATATAGCTAGTGTGTGGTGTAAACAGACTCTTTGTCATATAGCTAGTGTGTGGTGTAAACAGACTCTTTGTCATATAGCTAGTGTGTGGTGTAAACAGACTCTTTGTCATATAGCTAGTGTGTGGTGTAAACAGACTCTTTGTCATATAGCTAGTGTGTGGTGTAAACAGGCTCTTTGTCATATAGCTAGTGTGTGGTGTAAACAGACTCTTTGTCATATAGCTAGTGTGTGGTGTAAACAGACTCTTTGTCATATAGCTAGTGTGTGGTGTAAACAGACTCTTTGTCATATAGCTAGTGTGTGGTGTAAACAGACTCTTTGTCATATAGCTAGTGTGTGGTGTAAACAGACTCTTTGTCATATAGCTAGTGTGTGGTGTAAACAGACTCTTTGTCATATAGCTAGTGTGTGGTGTAAACAGACTCTTTGTCATATAGCTAGTGTGTGGTGTAAACAGACTCTTTGTCATATAGCTAGTGTGTGGTGTAAACAGACTCTTTGTCATATAGCTAGTGTGTGGTGTAAACAGACTCTTTGTCATATAGCTAGTGTGTGGTGTAAACAGACTCTTTGTCATATAGCTAGTGTGTGGTGTAAACAGACTCTTTGTCATATAGCTAGTGTGTGGTGTAAACAGGCTCTTTGTCATATAGCTAGTGTGTGGTGTAAACAGACTCTTTGTCATATAGCTAGTGTGTGGTGTAAACAGACTCTTTGTCATATAGCTAGTGTGTGGTGTAAACAGACTCTTTGTCATATAGCTAGTGTGTGGTGTAAACAGGCTCTTTGTCATATAGCTAGTGTGTGGTGTAAACAGACTCTTTGTCATATAGCTAGTGTGTGGTGTAAACAGACTCTTTGTCATATAGCTAGTGTGTGGTGTAAACAGACTCTTTGTCATATAGCTAGTGTGTGGTGTAAACAGACTCTTTGTCATATAGCTAGTGTGTGGTGTAAACAGACTCTTTGTCATATAGCTAGTGTGTGGTGTAAACAGACTCTTTGTCATATAGCTAGTGTGTGGTGTAAACAGACTCTTTGTCATATAGCTAGTGTGTGGTGTAAACAGACTCTTTGTCATATAGCTAGTGTGTGGTGTAAACAGACTCTTTGTCATATAGCTAGTGTGTGGTGTAAACAGACTCTTTGTCATATAGCTAGTGTGTGGTGTAAACAGACTCTTTGTCATATAGCTAGTGTGTGGTGTAAACAGACTCTTTGTCATATAGCTAGTGTGTGGTGTAAACAGACTCTTTGTCATATAGCTAGTGTGTGGTGTAAACAGACTCTTTGTCATATAGCTAGTGTGTGGTGTAAACAGACTCTTTGTCATATAGCTAGTGTGTGGTGTAAACAGACTCTTTGTCATATAGCTAGTGTGTGGTGTAAACAGACTGTCATATAGCTAGTGGTGTAAACAGACTCTTTGTCATATAGCTAGTGTGTGGTGTAAACAGACTCTTTGTCATATAGCTAGTGTGCACATTTGTGGCCTGCTGGAGGTCATTTTGCAGGGCGCTGGCAGTGCACCTCCTTGCACAAAGGCGGAGGTAGCGGTCCTGCTGCTGGGTTGTTGCCCTCCTACGGCCTCCTCCACGTCTCCTGGTGTACTGGCCTGTCTCCTGGTAGTGCCTCCATGCTCTGGACACTACGCTGACAGACACAGCAAACCTTCTTGCCACAGCTCGCATTGATGTGCCATCCTGGATGAGCTGCACTACCTGAGCCACTTGTGTGGGTTGTAGACTCCGTCTCATGCTACCACTAGAGTGAGAGCACCGCCAGCATTCAAAAGTGACCAAAACATCAGCCAGGAAGCATAGGAACTGAGAAGTGGTCTGTGGTCACCACCTGCAGAATCACTCCTTTATTGGGGGTGTCTTGCTAATTGCCTATAATTTCCACCTTTTGTCTATTCCATTTGCACAACAGCATGTGAAATTTATTGTCAATCAGTGTTGCTTCCTAAGTGGACAGTTTGATTTCACAGAAGTGTGATTGACTTGGAGTTACATTGTGTTGTTTAAGTGTTCCCTTTATTTTTTTGAGCAGTGTATATATATATCTCTATACTACAGTCCTGTCATCGATCTACTGAGATACAGTACTGTATCAGCCCATCTGATTAACTAGTTAACTAGTCCCTTCATCGCTCTACTGAGATACAGTACTGTATCAGCCCATCTGATTAACTAGTTAACTAGTCCCTTCATCGCTCTACTGAGATACAGTACTGTATCAGCCCATCTGATTAACTAGTTAACTAGTCCCTTCATCTCTCTACTGAGATACAATACTGTATCAGCCCGTCTGGTTAACTAGTTAACTAGTCCCTTCATCTCTCTACTGAGATACAATACTGTATCAGCCCGTCTGATTAACTAGTTAACTAGTCCCTTCATCTCTCTACTGAGATACAGTACTGTATCAGCCCATCTGATTAACTAGTTAACTAGTCCCTTCATCTCTCTACTGAGATACAATACTGTATCAGCCCGTCTGATTAACTAGTTAACTAGTTAACTAGTCCCTTCATCTCTCTACTGAGATACAATACTGTATCAGCCCATCTGATTAACTAGTTAACTAGTCCCTCTGTTAAGCATCCCCTTCTTTGTTCAAGCTGAGCTGAAGCCCTTTCTCTCTGACCAGTAGAGAGGTTTGGAGGTTGGACCATGCAGGGCTCTCTCTCTCTAAAACAGAAGCACTGAGTGGAGGAAGAGACACTCTTAACACTATGACTGGCATGAATTATAGAACCCATCAGAGGAGATGAGACGAGGACAGAGGGAAGGAGAGGAGAAGAGAGAGGAGAGGAGCAAGGACAGAAGAGAGAAGGAGGATAAATGAGAGGAGAGGAAATAAGAGGAAAGGAAAGGAGCAGAGAGGAGGAGAGGAGGGTGAGGAGAGAGGAGGAGGGGAGGAAGGAGAGAGGAGGGGAGGAAGGAGAAAGAGAGGGAGAGGAGGGGAGGAAGGAGAGAGAGAGGGGGGCGAGGAGAGGAAAGGAGTGGAGAGGAGGGGAGGAAGGAGAGAGGAGGGCGAGGAGAGGAAAGGAGTGGAGGGGAGGAAGGAGAGAGGAGGAGGATAAATGAGAGGAGGAGAGGAAAGAAAAGGAGCAGAGAGGAGGGGAGGAAGGAGAGAGGAGGGAGAGGAGAGGAGAGGAGAGAGGGGGAGGGGAGAGAGGAGGGAGAGGAGAGAGGATGGGAGGAAGCAGAGAGGAGGGCGAGGAGAGGAAAGGAGTGGAGAAGAGGGGAGGAAGGAGAGATGAGGAAATGAGTGGGCAGGAGGGGAGGAGAGGAGAGAGGAGGGCGAGGAGAGGAAGGAGTTGACGGGAGGGGAGGAGAGGAGAGAGGAGGGCAAGGAGAGGAAAAGAGTTGACGGGAGGGGAGGAAGGAGAGATGAGGGCGAGGAGAGGAAAGGAGTTGACAGGAGGGGAGGAGAGGAAAGGAGTTGACGGGAGGGGAGGAAGGAGAGATGAGGGCGAGGAGAGGAAAGGAGTTGACGGGAGGGGAGGAGAGAGGAGAGGAAAGGAGTTGACGGGAGTAGAGGAGAGGGGAGGAGAGGAAGAGGAGCAGCCCCAACCTCACTGCTCCAGCACAACGCTCCACCATGCAGTGGAAACGAGGCTCTGTGATTGGTGCAGGGCCTGGCGGGGGGTAGAGAAGTATTCCACGCCCACGTACAGTAACACAGGGAGGGAGAGAGAGAAGAGGAAAGAGGGGGACAGAAGAGAGAAATGAGCTAGAGAGAGAGAGAGAGAGACAGAGAGAGAGAGAAGAGGAAAGAGGGGGACAGAAGAGAGAAATGAGCTAGAGAAAGAGAGAGAGACAGAGAGAGAGAGAAGAGGAAAGAGGGGGACAGAAGAGAGAAATGAGCTAGAGAAAGAGAGAGAGACAGAGAGAGAGAGAAGAGGAAAGAGGGGGACAGAAGAGAGAAATGAGCTAGAGAGAGAGAGAGAGACAGAGAGAGAGAGAGAGAGAGAGAGAAGAGGAAAGAGGGGGACAGAAGAGAGAAATGAGCTAGAGAGAGAGAGAGAGAGACAGAGAGAGAGACAGAGAGAGAGAGAAGAGGAAAGAGGGGGACAGAAGAGAGAAATGAGCTAGAGAGAGAGAGAGAGACAGAGAGAGAGAGAGAGAGAGAGAGAAGAGGAAAGAGGGGGACAGAAGAGAGAAATGAGCTAGAGAGAGAGAGAGAGAGAGAAGAGGAAAGAGGGGGACAGAAGAGAGAAATGAGCTAGAGAGAGAGAGAGAGAGAGAGAGAGAAGAGGAAAGGGGGGGACAGAAGAGAGAAATGAGCTAGAGAGAGAGAGAGAGAAATGAGCTAGAGAAAGAGAGAGAGAGAGAGAAATGAGCTAGAGAGAGACAGAGAGACAGAGAGGAGTGTGTGGTAATCAAGGTGCTGGTATTTTGGGGGAAACTGAATGTGAAGTCGTTTATCCTGCTGCAGGGCTTGTCTCTTTACTGCATCAACACAGAGAGAATAGAACTAACTAGGACAGCTTCAGCATTTACATAGAGGGGCTCATTATGATTACACTGTATCACTATCAAACACACTGAGGGTTCTGGACCCTTCTTAATGGGTTGATAACACGCTGTGTCACATGTTCAGAGGGTTCTGGATCCTTCTTAAAGGGTTGATAACACACTGTGTCACATGTTCCGAGGGTTCTGGATCCTTCTTAAAGGGTTGATAACACACTGTGTCACATGTTCTGTCGCGATAGCGGAGGTAAAGGACGCCGTTGTTCAGCCTGTCGCGATAGCGGAGGTAAAGGATGTCGTTGTTCAGCCTGTCGCGATAGCGGAGGTAAAGGATGTCGTTGTTCAGCCTGTCGCGATAGCGGAGGTAAAGGATGCCGTTGTTCAGCCTGTCGCGATAGCGGAGGTAAAGGATGCCGTTGTTCAGCCTGTCGCGATAGCGGAGGTAAAGGACGCCGTTGTTCAGCCTGTCGCGATAGCGGAGGTAAAGGATGTCGTTGTTCAGCCTGTCGCGATAGCGGAGGTAAAGGACACCGTTGTTCAGCCTGTCGCGATAGCGGAGGTAAAGGATGCCGTTGTTCAGCCTGTCGTGATAGCGGAGGTAAAGGATGCCGTTGTTCAGCCTGTCGTGATAGCGGAGGTAAAGGACACCGTTGTTCAGCCTGTCGCGATAGCGGAGGTAAAGGATGCCGTTGTTCAGCCTGTCGCGATAGCGGAGGTAAAGGATGCCGCTGTTCAGCCTGTCACGATAGCGGAGGTAAAGGATGCCGTTGTTCAGCCTGTCGCGATAGCGGAGGTAAAGGATGCCGTTGTTCAGCCTGTCGTGATAGCGGAGGTAAAGGATGCCGTTGTTCAGCCTGTCGCGATAGCGGAGGTAAAGGATGCCGTTGTTCAGCCTGTCGCGATAGCGGAGGTAAAGGATGCCGTTGTTCAGCCTGTCGCGATAGCGGAGGTAAAGGATGCCGTTGTTCAGCCTGTCGCGATAGCGGAGGTAAAGGATACCGTTGTTCAGCCTGTCACGATAGCGGAGGTAAAGGATGCCGCTGTTCAGCCTGTCACGATAGCGGAGGTAAAGGATGCCGTTGTTCAGCCTGTCGCGATAGCGGAGGTAAAGGATGCCGTTGTTCAGCCTGTCGCGATAGCGGAGGTAAAGGATGCCGTTGTTCAGCCTGTCGCGATAGCGGAGGTAAAGGATGCCGTTGTTCAGCCTGTCGCGATAGCGGAGGTAAAGGATGCCGTTGTTCAGCCTGTCGCGATAGCGGAGGTAAAGGATGCCGTTGTTCAGCCTGTCGCGATAGCGGAGGTAAAGGATGCCGTTGTTCAGCCTGTCGCGATAGCGGAGGTAAAGGATGTCGTTGTTCAGCCTGTCGCGATAGCGGAGGTAAAGGATGCCGCTGTTCAGCCTGTCGCGATAGCGGAGGTAAAGGATGCCGTTGTTCAGCCTGTCGCGATAGCGGAGGTAAAGGATGCCGTTGTTCAGCCTGTCGCGATAGCGGAGGTAAAGGATGCCGCTGTTCAGCCTGTCGCGATAGCGGAGGTAAAGGATGCCGTTGTTCTGGTTAGAGCCAGTTTGCTCTGTTCTGTGAAGCGTTGTACCAGATCTTCAGTTTCTTGGCAATTTCTCGCATGGAATAGTCTTCATTTCTCAGAACAAGAATAGACTGACGAGTTTCAGAAGAAAGATCTTTGTTTCTGGCCATTTTGAGTCTGTAATCGAACCCACAAATGCTGATGCTCCAGATACTCAACTAGTCTAAAGAAGTCCAGTTGTATTGCTTCTTTAATCAGAACAACAGTTTTCAGCTGTGCTAACATAATTGCAAAAGGGTTTTCTAATGATCAATTAGCCTTTTAAAATGATAAACTTGGATTATCTAACACAACGGGCCATTGGAACACAGGAGTGATGGTTGCTGATATTGGGCCTCTGTACGTAGATATTCCATGAAAAATCAGCCGTTTCCAGCTACAATAGTCATTTACAACATGAACAACGTGTACACTGTATTTCTGATCAATTTGATGTTATTTTAATGGACAAAATGTTTCATTTTCTTTAAAAAACAAGGACATTTCTAGGTGACCCCAAACTTTTGAACGGTAGTGTACTTGGAGAGCTCTAATTTGTCTCCACCCATTCAGCATCGTTCACACCCTCTTAAGCCCCACCCATCTCGTTAAGGATTCACAGAGCGAGTAGATTTCCAGACTAAAAGTGTTTCCTTGGGTGTCTGAGCTGTGTGCTGCTCGTTTAAACTGACAGCTTGGTGCTTTCTACATGTCAATACCTCTCACAAATACATGTAGTGATGAAGTCAATCTCTCCTCCACTTTGAGCCAGGAGAGGTTGACATGCATATTATTAATGTTTGCTCTCTGTGTGCATCAAACGGCCTGCCGTGCTGCCCTGTTTTGAGCCAATTGCAATTTTCCTAAGTCCCTCTTTGTGGCACCTGACCACACGACTGAACAGTAGTCCAGGTGAGACAAAACTGGAGCCTGTAGGACCTACCGTGTTGATAGTGTTGTTAAAAAGGTAGAGTAGCACTTTATTACTGACAGACTTATGCAGTCATTTCAGTCACTGTAGTAGCTGACGTTTATAGTGTTGAGTCATCCGCATACATAGACACAATGGCTTTACTCAAAGCCAGTAGCTTGTCATTAGAAAATATTGAAAAAAGTAAGGGGCCTAGACAGCTGCCCTGTGGAATTCCTGATTCTACCTGGATTATATGTGAGAGGCTTCCATTAACCTGTCTAGGACAGGGGTTCGGCTAGCGGAACTCCTCCCACATTCCACTGAAAAGGCAGAGGGCGAAATTCAAAAGATATTTTTTAGAAATATTTATCTTTCACACATTAACAAGTCCAATACAGCAAATGAAAGATACACATCTTGTGAATCCAGTCAACATGTCCGATTTTTAAAATGTTTTACAGCGAAAACACCACATATATTTATGTTAGCTCACCACCAAATACAAAAAAGGACAGACATTTTTCACAGCACAGGTAGCATGCACGAAACCAACCAAACTAATCAAGAACCAACCATACTAACCAAGAAACAACGTCATCAGATGACAGTCCTATAAGATGTTACACAATAAATCTATGTTTTGTTCGAAAAATGTGCATATTTGAGGTATAAATCAGTTTTACATTGCTGCTACCATCACAGCTACCATCAGATATAGCACCGAAGCAGCCAGAGTAATTATAGAGACCAACGTGAAATACCTAAATACTCATCATAAAACATTTCTGAAAAATCGATGGTGTACAGCAAATTAAAGACAAACATCTTGTGAATCCAGCCAATATTTCCGATTTTTTAAGTGTTTTACAGCGAAAACACAATATAGCATTATATTAGCTTACTACAATAGCCTACCACACAACCGCATTCATTCATCAAGGCACGTTAGCGTTAGCGAATAAACCAGCAAAAGATATTAATTTTCACTAACCTTCATAAACCTTCCTCAGATGACAGTCCTATAACATCAGGTTATACATACACTTATGTTTTGTTCGAAAATGTGCATATTTAGAGCTGAAATCAGTGGTTATCCATTATGCTAACGTAGCATCTTTTTCCCAGAATGTGCAGATATTTCTATTAGACTCTCACCTATTCTGACCAAATAGCTATTCATAAACATTACAAAAAAATACATGTTGTATAGGAAACGATAGATTAATTAGTTCTTAATGCAATCGCAGTGTTAGAATTCTAAAAATATCTTCATTACGACATAAGGCTTACGTTATGGCTAGAGATGCCCAAAACATGGGCGCAAAACTACTAGTACACAGTTCGACAGATATATGTAATAGCATCACAAAATGTGTCCTACTTTTGGTGATCTTCCATCAGAATGTTGTACAAGGGGTCCTTTGTCCAGAACCGTCTTTGTTTGGTATCAGAACGTCGTTTTTCCCTCTTGAATTAGCAAGCACACTGGTCAAGTGGCGCGAAGCTATCCTTCCTGAACATATGCAGACAAAGCAACACGCCTAACGTCCCGAAGAAATTTCAATAATCTAATAAAACTATATTGAAAAAACATACTTTACGATGATATTGTGACATGTATCAAATAAAATCAAAGCCGGAGATAGTATTCGCCTATAACGACAGCTTTTCAAAAGGCAATTACAGGTCCCTCCACGCGCCTTCCAGAAAACCGAAAATGGAGGACACGTCATTCCAAGAGGATTCATTCCATCTCAGACCAAGATAATCAACTCTTTTCTTCTCTCACTTCCTCTTGACATCTAGGGGAAGGTGTATGACGTGCACGTATAGTCATACGTATCATGCCCATTTATAGGCAGGTCCTTGAACAGAACATCGAATTCAGACTTTCCACTTCCTGGTCAGAAAGTGTGCTGCCAAATGAGTTCTGTTTTACCCACAGACAAAATTCAAACGGTTTTAGAAACTAGAGAGCGTTTTCTATCCAATAGTAATAATAATATGCATATTGTACGAGCAAGAATTGAGTACGAGGCCATTTAAATTGGGCACGAATTTCCCCCAAAGTGAAAACAGCGCCCTCTGTCCTCAACAGGTTAAAGAACACCCTCTGTGTTCTGTTAGACCGGCAACTCTTTATCCACATTATAGCAGGGGGTGTAAAGCCATAACACATTATAGCAGGGGGTGTAAAGCCATAACACATTATAGCAGGGGGTGTAAAGCCATAACACCCTCTGTGTTCTGTTAGACAGGTAACTCTTTATCCACATTATAGCAGGGGGTGTAAAGCCATAACACATTATAGCAGGGGGTATAAAGCCATAACACATTATAGCAGGGGGTATAAAGCCATAACACATTATAGCAGGGGGTGTAAAGCCATAACACATTATAGCAGGGGGTATAAAGCCATAACACAATATAGCAGGGGGTATAAAGCCATAACACGTACATTTTCTTAGCAGCAGACTATGATCGATAATGTCAGAAGCTGCACTGAAGTTTAACAAAACACCCCCCTCATTCTTTTTAATCATCAATTTCTCTCAGCCAATCATCAGTCATTTGTGTAAGTGATGTGCTTTTTGAATGTCCTTCCCTATAAGCGTGCTGAAAGTCTGTTTTTCAGGAAACTAGGTGTGTGTCGCAAGTCACAACTTCCCAGGAGAGCCATTTAATCAAATTGTTTTTAAATCAAAATGCATTTTTTGGCAGAAATTCCTTCTGGAACATGTGAACTTTCATGTGCCTTAATAACAAACGTGTATGCCATCTGTAAATATGAATAAAATTGATACATTTCGAGCCTTATTGGTTAAGCCACAGAGCTGCATAAGTGTTGCTCTCCATTTTCTGGAGGATTAAGTTTTGAAATCAGTAGAATTAGAGTCTGATAGCTAAGGAGATGGAGAAAACACCTTTCTCCGGATTACATCTTCAAACTAAGGGCATTGGTGGTATGGCATTCCTGACAGAGAGGTGTCCATCATGCATGATGATGTATATGGGTAAGATAGTCTAGCGTTAGCTAGCTACATTATCAGATATTACACATTTCTAAATTTGACAGGAAGTGGTTTATTTTCAAGCTGAAGTGTACTGTTAGCTAGCTAGCTAATGTTAGCTGGCTGGCTCACTAGCTAACGTTACGATTATGACATTATTATTCGTATCCCAGAGCCGTTTGCTTTGCTAGTTAGAGCCTAATGTTAGCTAGCTAACATTGAACCTGGTTGGTTAGCTCCCAGCAGATTGTTGAGCAGATTCATGCAGGATAGTAACGACATGATTTGTTCATTGTTGTTTAACTAGCTATTGTTAGCTGGCTGGCTTGTTAGCTAACGTTACGTGACGTGTGTGATCTTACATGTTGTTTACCTTGCCAGGTTCATTGTTTACCTAGCTAGCTAACATTGAACCTGGTTGGTTAGCTCCCAGCATATTCATACAGTGTAGTAACGACATGATTTGGCATTATGTTCATTGTTGTTTAACTATCTATTGTCAGCTGGCTGGCTTGTTAACTAACGTTACGTGACATTGTTTACCTAGCTAGGTTCATTGTTTACCTAGCTAGCTAGCTACATGTCCTAAGCTAAAGTGTACAACACCCGTTGAATATGGCCGGTGTCAGTAAATGTCTGCAAAAAAGCGTAATGAAATTCTTGCCAGCGGAGCTGGTTAGGCTGTGTTCATGTTATCCAGAGGTAAACAAATAATTGGCCAGAGCGTCAAGTGGGGGCTCTGAATGTTATATAAAACATCCCCATATTCTAGTAAAGGCATACATGTAGCTAATACTAGCCTCCTTCTGGCTTCAAAAGAAAAACAGGTCTTATTCCTAAAATAAAATCCCAACTTCAGCTTCAATTTTTTTTGTAAGTTGTTGAATATGCAATTTAAAAGAGAGGCCGTCATCAATTAGAATTCCAAGATATTTATATGAGGTTACAACCTCAATCTCCTTGCCCTGACAGGTAGTAATATGTTTGTATGTGACACATGTAGAAGTAGATGACAGTGCATCACACAGTGAGACCAAAACAAAGATCTACACACATGCAAGAGGCATTTCTCACTCAATTGACCTAATGTCGTGATGTATTTTTTTTTTAAGCCACTCAATAGGTCAATCTTGGAATTACTTCACCATCTTACCCACAAACTCAATTCAACACGGTTGCACATTGTTGGCTGAAGTCATCACACACATGTAACTATGCTAAAGTCCCATAGATAATAAACTGATGCTGTTTCAATATGGAGCTTAAAGTCATGTCTTTTTACCATGGCAACAAAGACCTTTGGTTCTAAACATTGCACAATAAACTGCGGGACAATTCATAATTTTGCAGGTACAGTATCTGTCTTTATTTCAAATGTTGGTGATCATAACATACAGTGGGTTGAGGTAAGAGACAGACAGAGGGTTAATTAAGGTAAGAGACAGACAGAGGGTTGAGGTAAGAGACAGACAGAGGGCTAAGGTAAGAGACAGACAGAGGGTTAAGGTAAGAGACAGATAGAGGGTTAAGGTAAGAGACAGACAGAGGGTTAAGGTAAGATACAGACAGAGGGTTAAGGTAAGAGACAGACAGAGGGTTAAGGTAAGAGACAGACAGAGGGTTAAGGTAAGAGACAGACAGAGGGGTAAGGTAAGAGACAGACAGAGGGTTAAGGTAAGAGACAGACAGAGGGGTAAGGTAAGAGACAGACAGAGGGTTAAGGTAAGATACAGACAGAGGGGTTAAGGTAAGAGACAGACAGAGGGGTAAGGTAAGAGACAGACAGAGGGTTAAGGTAAGAGACAGACAGAGGGTTAAGGTAAGAGACAGACAGAGGGTTAAGGTAAGAGACAGACAGAGGGTTAAGGTAAGAGACAGACAGAGGGTTAATTAAGGTAAGAGACAGACAGAGGGTTGAGGTAAGAGACAGAGAGGGTTAAGGTAAGAGACAGACAGAGGGTTAAGGTAAGAGACAGACAGAGGGGTAAGGTAAGAGACAGACAGAGGGTTAAGGTAAGAGACAGACAGAGGGGTAAGGTAAGAGACAGACAGAGGGTTAAGGTAAGAGACAGACAGAGGGGTAAGGTAAGAGACAGACAGAGGGGTAAGGTAAGAGACAGACAGAGGGGTAAGGTAAGAGACAGACAGAGGGTTAAGGTAAGAGACAGACAGAGGGTTAAGGTAAGAGACAGACAGAGGGGTAAGGTAAGATACAGACAGAGGGTTAAGGTAAGAGACAGACAGAGGGGTAAGGTAAGAGACAGACAGAGGGGTAAGGTAAGAGACAGACAGAGGGGTAAGGTAAGAGACAGACAGAGGGGTAAGGTAAGAGACAGACAGAGGGTTAAGGTAAGATACAGACAGAGGGTTAAGGTAAGAGACAGACAGAGGGTTAAGGTAAGAGACAGACAGAGGGTTAAGGTAAGAGACAGACAGAGGGTTATGGTAAGAGACAGACAGAGGGTTATGGTAAGAGACAGACAGAGGGTTAAGGTAAGAGACAGACAGAGGGTTAAGGTAAGAGACAGACAGAGGGTTAAGGTAAGAGACAGACAGAGGGTTAAGGTAAGAGACAGACAGAGGGTTAAGGTAAGAGACAGACAGAGGGTTAAGGTAAGAGACAGACAGAGGGTTAAGGTAAGAGACAGACAGAGGGTTAAGGTAAGAGACAGACAGAGGGGTAAGGTAAGAGACAGACAGAGGGGTAAGGTAAGAGACAGACAGAGGGTTAAGGTAAGATACAGACAGAGGGTTAAGGTAAGAGACAGACAGAGGGTTAATTAAGGTAAGAGACAGACAGAGGGTTAAGGTAAGAGACAGACAGAGGGTTAATTAAGGTAAGAGACAGACAGAGGGTTAAGGTAATAGACAGACAGAGGGCTAAGGTAAGAGACAGACAGAGGGCTAAGGTAAGAGACAGACAGAGGGTTAAGGTAAGATACAGACAGAGGGTTAAGGTAAGAGACAGACAGAGGGTTAAGGTAAGATACAGACAGAGGGTTAAGGTAAGATACAGACAGAGGGTTAAGGTAAGAGACAGAGATAGTTAAATGATGGGTCAGAGTCATATAATCCCCACTGCAGTCAGGGTTCTGTTGCTATGGTAACACTGCACATCAGAGTAGATCTGAGATCTTCTGTATCCTGCTGCACCTTCTAATCTCTGAAGACCCAAACACAGACCCTACTTAGAAATGGAAGACCCAAACACCCTACTAAAAAAAGATCCCCACCCCCCTTATAAATGGAATATGTGCATGTGCTGGAAATGTTTGTATGACAATAATTGTTATTGAAAAATCTGATTTTACAATTGTGTTAGAAATGATTGACTTCTATGCCGGGGCTGGTCTGATCTTCATGGTGATGGCTTTCAGGGAGTATGTATAGCCTTTCCATGTTTGCCAGTTGATGCCAATACCAAAGGTAGACTCGCCCCATGCATATATCCCATTGGGGTTAGTAAAATGGCAGTCGTTGTGCCAAAATCCTCCGTAGTAGACCTGGGCACAGTTGGCGGCATGAAGGTCCTGGTCTTTATCTAACGTTGTAAATTTCTGACCATTGTGATAAACCAGAGAATCTCCTGAGGAAAAGAACAGAGGAGATAAATAAGGACTCTAGGTAACCTAATGATAATACTTCCACCAGCTTTAGGTATGAACTAGTGATGCACCAATATGACATTTCTGGCCGATACCGATATCCGATATTTTCCTTGCCCCCCTTCCCCCCCCAAAAACAACGACGCAGATAACCGATATTATAAATGTTTGCGGCCTTTTAAGCCTTCTAGTACAGTTAAATAGTTAACACACACATGGGCGCAGCGGTCTAATGCATCTCAGTGCAAGAGGCGTCACTACAGTCCCTGGTTCGAGTCCCAGGCTGTATCACATCCGGCCGTGATTGAGAGTCCCATATGGTGGCGCACAATTGTCCCAGCATCGTCCGGGTTTGGCCGGGGTAGGCTGTCATTGTAAATAAGAATTTGTTCTTAACTGACTTGCCTAGTTAAATAAAGGTTACACACACACACACCACACTGACCAAAAAGTTATTTTGTTGGCATTTACGTATGTCCCCATTACCAGAAAAACGCAATAACAACCTATTTCTTTCACTTACTTGCTGTGCTGTTTCGTTGTTCATTTGTTCAGTCATTTCATTCTCTACCAGGATTTGTATGGAACGTCGTTTGGGTCTTTGCGTGTAAAAAAATATACTATTTAACACAATTGGACGTGTCAAATAACACTATTTGACGTGTCAATTAAGCTTGTTGACCAATCAGGACCTGAATATGACTGCAGTCACATAACAATTTAAGGCGTTCATCATTTTTTAAACGTAGTTATTACACATTGATTACACTATCACTCGTATTTCATATGTCACAACGATTCATCGATAAGTATGCTATGTATGAAGCTGGTAAAGTTGTCTCGCACACCTACAGTGTTGGTCATTTAAAAAAGCTAGCTCGCTCATGATGCAAACAATGTTCTTCCCCAAAAACATAAACAACATAATCTATTTCAATAGCTATAGTTCGCTAGCTAACATCTATTTCAGTAGCTATAGTTAGCTAGCTAACATCTATTTCAGTAGCTATAGTTCGCTTGTTAACATCTATTTCAGTAGCTATAGTTTGCTTGCTAACATCTATTTCAGTAGCTTTAGTTACCTAGCTAACATCTATTTCAGTAGCTTTAGTTTGCTAGCTAACATCTATTTCAGTAGCTATAGTTAGCTAGCTAACATCTATTTCAGTAGCTATAGTTCGCTTGTTAACATCTATTTCAGTAGCTATAGTTTGCTTGCTAACATCTATTTCAGTAGCTTTAGTTACCTAGCTAACATCTATTTCAGTAACTTTAGTTTGCTAGCTAACATCTATTTCAGTAGCTATAGTTAGCTAGCCAACATCTGTTTCAGTAGCTATAGTTAGCTAGCCAACATCTGTTTCAGTAGCTATAGTTAGCTAGCCAACATCTGTTTCAGTAGCTATAGTTAGCTAGCCAACATCTGTTTCAGTAGCTATAGTTAGCTAGCCAACATCTGTTTCAGTAGCTTTAGTTACCTAGCTAACATCTATTTCAGTAGCTATAGTTAGCTAGCTAACATCTGTTTCAGTAGCTTTAGTTACCTAGCTAACATCTGTTTCAGTAGCTTTAGTTACCTAGCTAACATCTGTTTCAGTAGCTGTAGTTAGCTAGCTAACATCTGTTTCAGTAGCTATAGTTAGCTAGCTAACATCTGTTTCAGTAGCTGTAGTTAGCTAGCTAACATCTATTTCAGTAGCTATAGTTAGCTAGCTAACATCTATTTCAGTAGCTATAGTTCGCTTGTTAACATCTATTTCAGTAGCTATAGTTTGCTTGCTAACATCTATTTCAGTAGCTTTAGTTACCTAGCTAACATCTATTTCAGTAACTTTAGTTTGCTAGCTAACATCTATTTCAGTAGCTATAGTTAGCTAGCTAACATCTGTTTCAATAGCTTTAGTTAGCTAGCTAACATCTATTTCAGTAGCTATAGTTAGCTAGCTAACATCTATTTCAGTAGCTATAGTTCGCTTGTTAACATCTATTTCAGTAGCTATAGTTTGCTTGCTAACATCTATTTCAGTAGCTTTAGTTACCTAGCTAACATCTATTTCAGTAACTTTAGTTTGCTAGCTAACATCTATTTCAGTAGCTATAGTTAGCTAGCTAACATCTGTTTCAGTAGCTGTAGTTAGCTAGCTAACATCTGTTTCAGTAGCTATAGTTTGCTAGCTAACATCTATTTCAGTAGCTTTAGTTTGCTAGCTAACATCTGTTTCAGTAGCTATAGTTAGCTAGCTAACATCTGTTTCAGTAGCTGTAGTTAGCTAGCTAACATCTGTTTCAGTAGCTGTAGTTAGCTAGCTAACATCTGTTTCAGTAGCTGTAGTTAGCTAGCTAACATCTGTTACCAGTAGCTGTAGTTAGCTAGCTAACATCTGTTTCAGTAGCTGTAGTTACCTAGCTAACATCTGTTTCAGTAGCTATAGTTATCTAGCTAACATCTATTTCAGTAGCTGTAGTTAGCTAGCTAACATCTATTTCAGTAGCTATAGCTAGCTAGCTAACATCTGTTTCAGTAGCTTTAGTTACCTAGCTAACATCTATTTCAGTAGCTGTAGTTACCTAGCTAACATCTGTTACCAGTAGCTTTAGTTACCTAGCTAACATCTATTTCAGTAGCTGTAGTTACCTAGCTAACATCTGTTACCAGTAGCTTTAGTTACCTAGCTAACATCTATTTCAGTAGCTGTAGTTAGCTAGCTAACATCTATTTCAGTAGCTTTAGTTACCTAGCTAACATCTGTTTCAGTAGCTTTAGTTACCTAGCTAACATCTATTTCAGTAGCTGTAGTTACCTAGCTAACATCTGTTACCAGTAGCTTTAGTTACCTAGCTAACATCTGTTTCAGTAGCTGTAGTTACCTAGCTAACATCTGTTACCAGTAGCTTTAGTTACCTAGCTAACATCTGTTTCAGTAGCTGTAGTTAGCTAGCTAACATCTGTTACCAGTAGCTGTAGTTAGCTAGCTAACTATATAGCTAGGTGTCATCATCTAAAATAACCCTAATTTATAAGACAGTTCTTATTTGATTATTCGTCGGACCCATCTATGTGAAGCTAGCCACAATAAGGATTAACCACAATAGTGGACTTTGCGGTTAGCCTTCAAAATAAAAGTATGTCATCATTCTACTATTTGTATTTATTTGCATCACTGTCAATGACATACTTTTATTTTGAAGGCAAACCGCAAATTCCACTATTGTGCCTAATCCTTATTGTGGCTAGCTTCACAACTCATAACCCTGTGTGGTTGAGCCTCACTAGCTAGCTAGCTGCCTGCTTATAACGTTAGCTTTGGGCAACAGGGTTAAGTGGCTGACTAGCTATTTATTTTCATGAACTGAAGTTCAATTTCAATAGGCGAACAACAAGTGGCAACCTAGCTAATACTAACTCACAAGGAATCCTAAATCATTGCCAAGAAAAATTAAAATGACTGCAGTTTCTACTGGTCATTGTTTTCAGGCTGGTTGTATTGGTGCTAGCTAAGTACCAAGCTAATGCTAGCTACCCCAGAAGTTGCGATCGACCAATGATGCTTTATTACCAACGCGGTATTGAAAACACATCGGTCATGCCCGGTGTTCGCTTGTTTGCAGAATTTTTTGTTCAGCTTTGACAGTGCTACTGTATCTTTTTTGACACACAAAGACCCAAACGGCGTTCCATAGTATGTATGTCATGAAGCTAATAGCAGTGGTGCTATTACTGTGTAACTTCGGTAGGGCAACATCTGAAAAATAGCGCCTACTTGGTAGTGTGTACCGGTGCTCGACCAGTCGACGAAAGCCAACATCACCCACTACAGAGAACAGTTGATTGTCAAGGGCAATGAATCCCATTATCTTGGCTTTCATGGATTTCGCCTTTGAGTTGTCTCTCTGAAATGTTCTTACTCTTTCAAATGACTGCCGGACTTGTTGTCTGCTCGATCCACACAGCAGACATTGCGGGCTAGGCTTGGAATGCTGTGTTGCACGTGTAGTGCAACATTTTACGTGGCGTCATTACGTCATGTATCTACTTTATATAGGTATGCACGTCACCTCTGACATCGGTTTTTCACATCAGCGTTAAACTAGACACCGGGCCGATACCGATGATGGCATTTTTAGTTAATATCGGCCGATTCCGATATGTTCACCGATAAATCTTGCATCCCTAGTATGAACCCTTGTTGACAGATTTTCTTGGACTATTTTCCTTGGAATTTTCTCTGGTACTATATTATGGTACTATACTCTAGTGCTATACTCTAGGACTATGTTCCAGTGCTATACTCTAGGACTATATTCTGGTACTATACTCTAGGACTATATTCTGGTACTATACTCTAGGACTATATTCTGGTACTATACTCTTGGACTATATTCTAGTGATATACTCTGGTACTATATTCTGGTACTATACTCTTGGACTATATTCTAGTGATATACTCTGGTACTATATTCTGGTACTATACTCTTGGACTATATTCTAGTGATATACTCTGGTACTATATTCTGGTACTATACTCTTGGACTATATTCTAGTGATATACTCTGGTACTATATTCTGGTACTATACGCTTGGACTATATTCTAGTGCTATACTCTAGGACTATATTCTGGTACTATACTCTAGTGCTATACTCTGGTACTATATTCTGGTACTATACTCTAGGACTATGTTCTAGTGATATACTCTTGGACTATGTTCTAGTGATATACTCTGGTACTATACTCTGGTACTATATTCTTGTACTATACTCTTGGACTATGTTCTAGTGCTATACTCTTGGACTATATTCTAGTGCTATATACTGGTACTATATTCTTGTACTATACTCTTGGACTATATTCTGGTACTATACTATAGTACTATATCCTGGTACTATACTCTTGGACTATGTTCTAGTGCTATACTCTTGGACTATATTCTAGTGCTATATACTGGTACTATATTCTTGTACTATACTCTTGGACTATATTCTAGTGCTATATACTGGTACTATATTCTTGTACTATACTCTTGGACTATGTTCTAGGGATATACTCATGTACTCATGTTGGATGACGTTCTGGTACTATACTATGGTACTATATTCTGGTACTATACTCTAGGACTATATCCTGGTACTATACTCTTGGACTATGTTCTAGTGCTATACTCTTGGACTATATTCTAGTGCTATATACTGGTACTATATTCTTGTACTATACTCTTGGACTATATTCTAGTGCTATACTCTGGTACTATACTCTGGTACTATATTCTGGTACTATACTCTTGGACTATATTCTAGTGCTATATGATGGTACTATACTCTGGTACTATACTCTTGGATTATATTCTGGTACTATACTCTTGTACTATATTCTGGTACTATATTATGGTACTATATTCTTGGACTATATTCAGGTGCAATATTCTGGTAGTATATTCTTGTACTATACTCTTGGACTATATTCTGGTACTATATTCTTGTACTATATTCGTGGACTATATTCTAGTGCTATATTCTTGTATTATATTCTTGGTCTATATTCAGGTGCAATATTATTGGACTATATTCTGGTGCCATATTCTGGTGCTATATTATTGGACTATATTCTGGTACTACAGTATATTCTGGTACTATATTCTGGTACTATATTCTGGTACTACAGTATATTCTGGTACTACAGTATATTCTGGTACTACAGTATATTCTGGTACTACAGTATATTATCGGACTATATTCTGGTACTACAGTATATTATTGGACTATATTCTGGTACTACAGTATATTCTGGTACTACAGTATATTCTGGTACTACAGTATATTCTGGTACTACAGTATATTCTGGTACTACAGTATATTATTGGACTATATTCTGGTACTACAGTATATTATTGGACTATATTCTGGTGCCATATTCTGGTGCTATATTATTGGACTATATTCTGGTACTACAGTATATTATTGGACTATATTCTGGTACTACAGTATATTATTGGACTATATTATGGTACTACAGTATATTATTGGACTATATTCTGGTACTACAGTATATTATTGGACTATATTCTGGTACTACAGTATATTATTGGACTATATTCTGGTACTACAGTATATTCTGGTACTACAGTATATTATTGGACTATATTCTGGTACTACAGTATATTATTGGACTATATTCTGGTACTACAGTATATTCTGGTACTACAGTATATTATTGGACTATATTCTGGTACTACAGTATATTATTGGACTATATTCTGGTACTACAGTATATTATTGGACTATATTCTGGTACTACAGTATATTCTGGTACTACAGTATATTCTGGTACTACAGTATATTCTGGTACTACAGTATATTCTGGTACTACAGTATATTATTGGACTATATTCTGGTACTACAGTATATTATTGGACTATATTCTGGTACTACAGTATATTATTGGACTATATTCTGGTACTACAGTATATTCTGGTACTACAGTATATTCTGGTACTACAGTATATTATTGGACTATATTCTGGTACTACAGTATATTCTGGTACTACAGTATATTATTGGACTATATTCTGGTACTACAGTATATTCTGGTACTACAGTATATTCTGGTACTACAGTATATTCTGGTACTACAGTATATTCTGGTACTACAGTATATTATTGGACTATATTCTGGTACTACAGTATATTCTGGTACTACAGTATATTATTGGACTATATTCTGGTACTACAGTATATTCTGGTACTACAGTATATTCTGGTACTACAGTATATTATTGGACTATATTCTGGTACTACAGTATATTATTGGACTATATTCTGGTACTACAGTATATTAATGGACTATATTCTGGTACTACAGTATATTATTGGACTATATTCTGGTACTACAGTATATTCTGGTACTACAGTATATTCTGGTACTACAGTATATTCTGGTACTACAGTATATTATTGGACTATATTCTGGTACTACAGTATATTCTGGTACTACAGTATATTCTTGGACTATATTCTGGTACTACAGTATATTCTGGTACTACAGTATATTCTGGTACTACAGTATATTCTGGTACTACAGTATATTCTGGTACTACAGTATATTCTTGGACTATATTCTGGTACTACAGTATATTCTGGTACTACACTATATTCTGGTACTACAGTATATTCTGGTACTACAGTATATTCTGGTACTACAGTATATTCTGGTACTACACTATATTCTGGTACTACAGTATATTCTGGTACTACAGTATATTCTTGGACTATATTCTGGTACTACAGTATATTCTTCAGTATAGACTTTTTTTCCTGTTATTTTTTCTTGGACAATATAAATTGTCCCCCACCTGCTCCTCCATCTTTGAATGAGCCCAGTGTTAGCAAGTATCCTTCAGCCTCTGGTCCAACGGAGAAGGACGAGTACTGAGCATAGACCTTATTCCCCTCAAAGTCCTCCATGGCCACCCTCAGCTCATAGGTTCCTTTCATAGTCAGGAGATGCATCGTCTCCAGCCCTGGAGAATGAGATCAACATAGCAATTCACTGTGTTGTCTGAATACAATGACAAATGGCCTTGAATGAACTAGGACAAACCGGATGAGGTCAGTGGTAGAACAAGGCTCTAGGAGGAGAACGTTCTGTTGGCTAGAAGTTAAACCCGTTCTTACCCAGCCAGTACTCTCCAGCTGCGCTCCCAAAACCACTCTTGTACTGATCCCACTTCCTGTGGAAGTTCACTGATCCATCCTGTCGGCTCTGAATCAGCTGATTTAGAGAGAGATTGTTTAATTGACAGATTAAGAGAGAGATTGATTCAATGACAGATTAAGAGAGAGATATTGTTTTATTGACAGATTAAGAGAGAGATATTGTTTAATTTACAGATTAAGATAGAGAGAGATTGTTTAATTGACAGATTCATATAGAGAGATTGTTTAATTGACAGATTAAGAGAGAGAGAAATTGTTTAATTGACAGATTAAGAGAGAGCGCAATTGTTTAATTGTCAGATTAAGAGAGAGAGAAATTGTTTAATTGACAGATTAGGAGAGAGAGAGACAGTTCATGGTAAATTAGTCTTTAAGTGTATTTCAATAACACAAATTGAAACTGACCGTCCACTTTCCTAGATGTGCACTTTCCAACCCCATGTCACAGAACACCTGGACAGGTGAGGTAGGTCCTGCAGGGTAGATGGTGTAGACCCCGTTTTGTCCAGAACCTGATCTATAGACCTCATCACAGTCCACTGGATGCAGGGAGGACTGCACCATCCCAGGCACCAGTAGAGCCAGCAGCAAGATGGACTGCAGCACAGGGTAGATGGATATAGCAGTTTTAATGCAAAAACTGTCTACTGTTGGTTCATTTGTATTTTGTATTTATTATGGATCCCCATTAGCTGCTGCAAAAGCAGCAGTTACTCTTCCTGGGTTCCAGCAAATTAAGGCAGTTTATACCGTTTTAAAAACATTACAATACATTCACAGATTTCACAACACACTGTGGGCCCTCAGGCTCCTACTCCACCACTACCACATATCTACAGTACTAAATCCATCTGTATGTATGTTATTGTGTGTGTGTGTGTGTGTGTGTGTGTGTGTGTGTGTGTGTGTGTGTGTGTGTGTGTGTGTGTGTGTGTGTGTGTGTGTGTGTGTGTGTGTGTGTGTGTGTGTGTGTGTGTGTGTGTGCATGTGTCTGTGCCAATGTGTGTGTTGCTTCACAGTCTCCGCTGTTCCATAAGGTGTATTTTTATCTGTTTTTTAAATCTGATTTAACTGCTGCATCAGTTACCTGATGTGGAATAGAGTTCCATGTAGTCATGACTCTATGTCGTACTGTGCACCTCCCATAGTCTGTTCTGGACTTGGGGACTGTGAAGAGACCTCTGGTGGCATGTCTTGTGGGGTATCCATTGGTGTCTGAGCTGTGTGCCAGTAGTTTAGACAGACAGTTCGGTGCTTTCAACATGTCAATACCTCTCACAAACACAAGTAGTGATGAAGTCATTCTCTCCTGTACTTTGAGCCAGGAGAGGTTGACATGCATATTATTAATATTAGCTCTCTGTGTACATCCAAGGGCCAGCCGTGCTGCCCTGTTCTGAGCCAATTGCAATTTTGCTAAGTCCTTTTTTGTGGCACCTGACCACACGACTGAACAGTAGTCAAGATGCAACAAAACTAGAGCCTGTAGGACCTGCCTTGTTGATAGTGTTGTTAAGAAGGTAGAAACTAGGGCCTGTAGGACCTGCCTTGTTGATAGTGTTGTTAAGAAGGTAGAAACTAGGGCCTGTAGGACCTGCCTTGTTCATAGTGTTGTTAAGAAGGTAGAAACTAGGGCCTGTAGGACCTGCCTTGTTGATAGTGTTGTTAAGAAGGTAGAAACTAGGGCCTGTAGGACCTGCCTTGTTGATAGTGTTGTTAAGAAGGTAGAAACTAGGGCCTGTATGACCTGCCTTGTTGATAGTGTTGTTAAGAAGGTAGAAACTAGGGCCTGTAGGACCTGCCTTGTTGATAGTGTTGTTAAGAAGGTAGAAACCAGGGCCTGTATGACCTGCCTTGTTGATAGTGTTGTTAAGAAGGTAGAAACTAGGGCCTGTAGGACCTGCCTTGTTGATAGTGTTGTTAAGAAGGTAGAAACCAGGGCCTGTATGACCTGCCTTGTTGATAGTGTTGTTAAGAAGGTAGAAACTAGGGCCTGTAGGACCTGCCTTGTTGATAGTGTTGTTAAGAAGGTAGAAACTAGGGCCTGTAGGACCTGCCTTGTTGATAGTGTTGTTA
The DNA here is from genome assembly GCF_016432855.1 of Salvelinus namaycush. Lineage (NCBI taxonomy): Eukaryota > Metazoa > Chordata > Actinopteri > Salmoniformes > Salmonidae > Salvelinus > Salvelinus namaycush. Next base: position 53,584 of record NW_024058259.1, read on the forward strand.
AGAAGGTAGAAACTAGGGCCTGTAGGACCTGCCTTGTTGATAGTGTTGTTAAGAAGGTAGAAACTAGGGCCTGTAGGACCTGCCTTGTTGATAGTGCTGTTAAGAAGGTAGAAACTAGGGCCTGTAGGACCTGCCTTGTTGACAGTGTTGTTAAGAAGGTAGAAACTAGGGCCTGTAGGGCCTGCCTTGTTGATAGTGTTGTTAAGAAGGTAGAAACTAGGGCCTGTAGGACCTGCCTTGTTGATAGTGTTGTTAAGAAGGTAGAAACTAGGGCCTGTAGGACCTGCCTTGTTGATAGTGTTGTTAAGAAGGTAGAAACTAGGGCCTGTAGGACCTGTCTTGTTGATAGTGTTGTTAAGAAGGTAGAAACTAGGGCCTGAAGGTAGAGCATCACTTTATTATGGACAGACTTCTCCCCATCTTAGCTACTACTGCATCAACATGTTTTGACCATGACAGTTTACAATCTAGGGTTACTCCAAGCAGTTTAGTCATCTCAACTTGCTCAATTTCCACATTATTTATTACAAGATTTGTTTGAGGTTTAGGGTTTAGTGAATTATTTGTCCCAAATACAATGCTTTTAGTTTTATAAATATTTAGGACTAACTTATTCCTTGCCACCCACTCTGAAACTAACTGCAGCTCTTTCTTAAGTGTTGCAGTCATTTCAGTCTCTAGTAGCTGACCTGTATAGTGTTGAGTCATCCGCACACATAGACAAACTGGCTTTACTCAAAGCCAGTGGCATGTCGTTAGTAAAGATTGAAAAAAGTAAGGGGCCTGGACAGCTGCCCTGGGGAATTCCTGATTCTACCTGGATTATGTTGGAGAGGCTTCCATTAAAGAACACCCTCTGTGTTCTGTTAGACAGGTAACTCTTTATCCACATTATAGCAGGGGGTGTAAAGCCATAACACATTATAGCAGGGGGTGTAAAGCCATAACACATTATAGCAGGGGGTGTAAAGCCATAACACATTATAGCAGGGGGTGTAAAGCCATAACACATTATAGCAGGGGGTGTAAAGCCATAACACATTATAGCAGGGGGTGTAAAGCCATAACACATTATAGCAGGGGGTGTAAAGCCATAACACATTATAGCAGGGGGTGTAAAGCCATAACACATTATAGCAGGGGGTGTAAAGCCATAGCACATTATAGCAGGGGGTGTAAAGCCATAACACATAAGTATGTCGATAATGTCAAAAGCTGCACTGAAGTCTAACAAGACAGCCTCCACAATCATTTTATCATCAATTTCTCTCAGCCAATCCTCAGTAATTTGTGTAAGTGCTGCGCTTGTTGAGTGTCCTTCCCTATAAGCGTGCTGAAAGTCTGTGGTCAATTTGTTTACTGTGAAATAGCATTGTATCTCGTCAAACACATTTTTTCCAGAAGTTTACTAAGGATTGGTAACAGGGTGATTGTCAGCTATTTGAGCCAGTAAAGGGGGCTTTACTATTTTTATGTAGCGGAACGACTTTAGCTTCCCTCCAGGCCTGAGGGCAGATGCTCTCTAGAAGGCTTAAATTGAAGATGTGGCAAACAGGAGTGGCAATATCGTCTGCTATTATCCTCAGTAAATTTCCATCCAGATTGTCAAACACCGGTGGCTTGTCATTGTTGACAGACAATATACATTTTTGCACCTCTTCCACGCAGACTTTAAGGAATTCAAAAGTACAATTCTTGTCTTTCATAATTTGGTCCGATGTACTTGGATGTGTAGTGTCAGCGTTTCTTTGCTGGCATGTCATCACTAAGTTTGCTTATCTTGCCAATGAAAAAGTAATTTAAGTAGTTGGCAATATCAGTAGGCTTTGTGATGAATGAGCCATCTGATTCAGTGAATGATGGAGCCGGGTTGGCTAACGTTCCCCAAAGCTTTTTACGATCATTCTTTATATCATGAATCTTTGTTTCGTAGTTCCTTTTTATTGAGTTTAGTCACATGATTTCTTAATTTGCAGTACGTTTGCCAATCAGTTGGGCTGCCAGACTTAATTGCCATACCTTTTGCCTCATCCCTCTCAACCATACAATTTTTCAATTCCTCATCAATCCACGGGGATTTAACAGTTTTTACAGACATTTTCTTAATTGGTGCTTATTAGTAACTGGAATAAGTAGTTTCATAAATGCATCTGGTTGCTCCTCATTACAGACCAGCAAATATTCTTTACATCAAAAACATAGGAATCACTACATCCAAATAGGATGTAGTGATCACAATATAGTAGCCATATCTAGGAAAACCACAGTTCCAAAGGCTGGGCCTAATATAGTGTATAAGAGGTCATACAATAAGTTTTGTAAAGATGTGATCAATACATGTTGATGATTTCATTCCTGTGCTGTTTGTAACTAGCCTGGTAGGTTGACTGATAACCTGAACCAGGTTACAGGCGCTAGTTACAGTTTGAAGGGCAGCCTGATGAAAGCCAGTCAATATTTAAATCACCCAGAAAATATACCTCTCTGTTGATATCACATACATTATCATGCATTTCACATATTATCCAGATACTGACTGTTAGCACTTGGTGGTCTGTAGCAGCTTCCCACCAGAATGGGCTTTTCATTAGAGACACATGTCCTATAGTCACGTTAGTATCTCTGAATGGGCTTTTCATTAGAGACACATGTCCTATAGTCACGTTAGTATCTCTGAATGGGCTTTTCATTAGAGACACATGTCCTATAGTCACGTTAGTACCTCGGAATGGTCTTTTCATTAGAGACACATGTCCTATAGTCACGTTAGTATCTCTGAATGGTCTTTTCATTAGAGACACATGTCCTATAGTCACGTTAGTATCTCTGAATGGTCTTTTCATTAGAGACACATGTCCTATAGTCACGTTAGTATCTCAGAATGCTGTTTTCTGATCATTCTAATAATGGTTTATTAATACATACCATCGTTGTTGTGATAGATGTCTGTCTGCCTTTGAAGGAAACTTCAGAATAGTTTGTTGAATGGACGTCCTGTAATAAAAGGGAGCTCATTTACTACAGTATTGTTCAGGTCACCAGCTGTAGGTGAAATACTACCACTTACACAGTCACTCTGCCTCACTATGACAATTTACATTTTACTGTGTTAACAAACAGGATTTTAGTTAGGTCCTATGATGACTGAACAGATCGGACAATGTTACATTAGGCACCAGGAAAACCTCCCTTCCAAATTGTTTGATTTGAAATGATTTGAAATGATCTGTGTTCAGTTAAGAATAGTGAGAGACATGCATGAGCTCACCTGTATCAGTGACAGATGTGTCTTCATGAGCTCACCTGTATCAGTGACCGATGTGTCTTCATGAGCTGTTTGTCCCGACTAAGATGCACACCTCTTTATAAAGTCAACCCAGAGCACGTTGCATCACTCAGTACTTCCCCTGGTCCACACCTCTTTATAAAGTCAACCCAGAGCACGTTGCAACACTCAGTACTTCCCCTTTGTTTTCCCTAAGCGCCGGACGTCGGCCAAACAGCCGGTAACATACTTATTCTCAGCCGGCTACTTTTTCCACTTCAAAAATGAACTGCTACTTTTCATTTAAAAGTTTTAATTCGCTTGCAGACAACTCAGTTGAGACCTCTCCTGCTAGGATGAACGATATGCATCTATAGTGATCTATAGGACAGGCCATGATCTGTTGATAGGACAGGCCCATGATCTGTTGATAGGACAGGCCCGTGATCTGTTGATAGGACAGGCCCATGATCTGTTGATAGGACAGGCCGATGATCTGTTGATAGGACAGGCCCGTGATCTGTTGATAGGACAGGCCGATGATCTGTTGATAGGACAGGCCCATGATCTATTGATAGGACAGGCCGATGATCTATTAATAGGACAGGCCCGTGATCTGTTGATAGGACAGGCCCGTGATCTGTTGATAGGACAGGCCCGTGATCTGTTGATAGGACAGGCCGATGATCTGTTGATAGGACAAGCCGATGATCTGTTGATAGGACAGGCCCATGATCTGTTGATAGGACAGGCCCATGATCTGTTGATAGGACAGGCCGATGATCTGTTGATAGGACAGGCCCATGATCTGTTGATAGGACAGGCCCATGATCTGTTGATAGGACAGGCCAATGATCTGTTGATAGGACAGGCCCATGATCTGTTGATAGGACAGGCCCATGATCTGTTGATAGGACAAGCCGATGATCTGTTGATAGGACAGGCCCGTGATCTGTTGATGGGACAGGCCCGTGATCTGTTGATGGGACAGGCCCGTGATCTATTGATAGGACAGGCCCGTGATCTATTGATAGGACAGGCCCGTGATCTATTGATAGGACAGGCCCATAATCTATTGATAGGACAGGCCCGTAATCTATTGATAGGACATGCCCATGATCTGTTGATAGGACAGCCCCGTAATCTATTGATATGACAGGCCCGTAATCTATTGATAGGACAGGCCCATGATCTGTTGATAGGACAGGCCCGTAATCTATTGATAGGACAGGCCCGTAATCTATTGATAGGACAGGCCCATGATCTGTTGATAGGACAGCCCCGTAATCTATTGATATGACAGGCCCGTAATCTATTGATAGGACAGGCCCATGATCTGTTGATAGGACAGGCCCGTAATCTATTGATAGGACAGGCCCGTGATCTATTGATAGGACAGGCCCATGATCTATTGATAGGACAGGCCCATGATCTATTGATAGGACAGGCCCGTGATCTATTGATAGGACAGGCCCGTAATCTATTGATAGGACAGGCCCATGATCTATTGATAGGACAGGCCCGTGATCTATTGATAGGACAGGCCCGTGATCTATTGATAGGACAGGCCCATGATCTATTGATAGGACAGGCCCATGATCTATTGATAGGACAGGCCGATGATCTATTGATAGGACAGGCCCATGATCTATTGATAGGACAGGCCCATGATCTATTGATAGGACAGGCCCATGTCAGTCACAGCGATGACAGGGAAACACTGCTGGTTTGACAGTGGGCTGTTTGTCCCGTCTCCGTAGCTGTGTGATGTGTGGGCTGTTTGTCCCGTCTCCGTAGCTGTGTGATGTGTGGGCTGTTTGTCCCGTCTCCGTAGCTGTGTGATGTGTGGGCTGTTTGTCCGTCTCCGTAGCTGTGTGATGTGTGGGCTGTTTGTCCGTCTCCGTAGCTGTGTGATGTGTGGGCTGTTTGTCCGTCTCCGTAGCTGTGTGATGTGTGGGCTGTTTGTCCCGTCTCCGTAGCTGTGTGATGTGTGGGCTGTTTGTCCCGTCTCCGTAGCTGTGTGATGTGTGGGCTGTTTGTCCCGTCTCCGTAGCTGGTTTGACAGTGGGCTGTTTGTCCCGTCTCCGTAGCTGTGTGATGTGTGGGCTGTTTGTCCCGTCTCCGTAGCTGTGTGATGTGTGGGCTGTTTGTCCCGTCTCCGTAGCTGTGTGATGTGTGGGCTGTTTGTCCCGTCTCCGTAGCTGTGTGATGTGTGGGCTGTTTGTCCCGTCTCCGTAGCTGTGTGATGTGTGGGCTGTTTGTCCCGTCTCCGTAGCTGTGTGATGTGTGGGCGCTGTGATGGCTTGCAGTTGAATGTCTTTACACGGAGGAGGGCGAGAGGTGCTCCTTCATCGTCTCTGTGAATTTGCACATCCCATGTAATGTAAATGGTAACGACGAGTCCAAATCCACAGCCTATATATTGTTTTGTGGCACATTCATTTATTGTCTTTGGCGTGTTTCCAATAGCCAGCCGGGAGGTCATGGCGCATCGGCTTTTCACGGTGCTTTGATTGACTAGTTTATAAAAGGTGACTGAATGAAGTCCATCTCCTATAGCCTCTGGTTTTCATACGTCATACAACGTAGTTAAATACCCATAGGACAAGTAAACAAACCAATGATCTGGTTTAATATTAATACAGGTTTAATGTTAAATAACATGTTTAATATTAATACAGGTTTAATGTTAAAACAGGTTTAATGTTAATTAACAGGTTTAATGTTAAATAACAGGTTTAATGTTAAATAACAGGTTTAATGTTAAATAACAGGTTTAATGTTGAATAACAGGTTTAATGTTAAATAACAGGTTTAATGTTAAATAACATGTTTAATATTAATACAGGTTTAATGTTAAATAACAGGTTTAATGTTAAATAACAGGTTTAATGTTAAATAACAGGTTTAATGTTAATTAACAGGTTTAATATTAATACAGGTTTAATGTTAATTAACAGGTTTAATATTAAATTACAGGTTTAATGTTAAAACAGGTTTAATGTTAAATAACAGGTTTAATGTTAAATAACAGGTTTAATGTTCTCCACTTAGAAAGTAGTCCTGATCATATAGACCTCGGTCTAGACTAACCTCTTATACATTGGTAAGTCATGTCTTTCTACACAATACCACACCTCATTTCACCAATCTGGGAGGTCAACTCCCTGAAGTATTCAGTCATTGAGCTGTGTATTCAGTCATTGAGCTGTGTATTCAGTCATGAGCTGTGTATTCAGTCATTGAGCTGTGTATTCAGTCATTGAGCTGTGTATTCAGTCATTGAGCTGTGTATTCAGTCATTGAGCTGTGTATTCAGTCATTGAGCTGTGTATTCAGTCATTGAGCTGTGTATTCAGTCATTGAGCTGTGTATTCAGTCATTGAGCTGTGTATTCAGATGGACTCGAGACATTAGAATGAGGACACCAACATAGAGCTTGTTCTGCATTTCTGTTTTTATCTGGTCCAAACCTCTTTATAAACAGAACCAGAGACATGTTACATCACTCAGTACATTCTCTGGTCCAAACCTCTATATAGGACAGAACCAGAGACATGTTGCATCACTCAGTACATTCTCTGGTCCAAACCTCTATATAGACAGAACCAGGAGACATGTTGCATCACTCAGTACATTCTCTGGTCCAAACCTCTTTATAAACAGAACCAGAGACATGTTACAACACTCAGTACATTCTCTGGTCCAAACCTCTTTATAAACAGAACCAGAGACATGTTGCATCACTCAGTACATTCTCTGGTCCAACCTCTTTATAAACAGAACCAGAGACATGTTGCATCACTCAGTACATTCTCTGGTCCAAAACCTCTTTATAAACAGAACCAGAGACATGTTGCTATCACTCAGTACATTCTCTGGTCCAAACCTCTTATAAACAGAACCAGAGACATGTTACATCACTCAGTACATTCTCTGGTCCAAACCTCTTTATAAACAGAACCAGAGACATGTTACATCACTCAGTACATTCTCTGGTCCAAACCTCTTTATAAACAGAACCAGAGACATGTTACATCACTCAGTACATTCTCTGGTCCAAACCTCTTTATAGACAGAACCAGAGACATGTTACATCACTCAGTACATTCTCTGGTCCAAACCTCTTTATAAACAGAACCAGAGACATGTTACATCACTCAGTACATTCTCTGGTCCAAACCTCTTTATAAACAGAACCAGAGACATGTTACATCACTCAGTACATTCTCTGGTCCAAACCTCTTTATAAACAGAACCAGAGGACATGTTACATCACTCAGTACATTCTCTGGTCCAAAACCTCTTTATAAACAGAACCAAGACATGTTACATCACTCAGTACATTCTCTGGTCCAAACCTCTTTATAAACAGAACCAGAGACATGTTACAGCACTCAGTACATTCTCTGGTCCAAACCTCTTTATAAACAGAACCAGAGACATGTTACATCACTCAGTACATTCTCTGGTCCAAACCTCTTTATAAACAGAACCAAAGACATGTTACAACACTCAGTACATTCTCTGGTCCAAACCTCTTTATAAACAGAACCAGAGACATGTTGCATCACTCAGTACATTCTCTGGTCAAACCTCTTTATAAACGGAACCAGAGACATGTTGCATCACTCAGTACATTCTCTGGTCCAAACATCTTTATAAACGGAACCAGAGA
>NW_024058260.1:0-61459 GCF_016432855.1 Salvelinus namaycush
TTGTGAATTTTGTCGCTTGTATAATAAGGGACTATCATTTGTCCCAACATCACAGGCCACAGACTTTATAAAGACTTCCAAAAGTTTTTCCTCAGTTTGAGATCGACTGAGTTTTTTTTAATGGTTTCTCCCTGTGCACCTGCCAATGTAAATCCATTGAACGAGACAAGTTACCAGACAGGACGTATTGCTGATGCTCTTCCTATTGATAACCTGAATGACAATTAACTTGTGGTCGTGATGACAGCCTATTCGATGACGTCCATCGGGATTCCCCCCCAAAAAAGAAGACGCTCTGGATTGATCACTGGAGTCAGATGTGAAGGAGGAGGTTGATCATCAGGAGTCAGATGTGAAGGAGGAGGTTGATCATCAGGAGTCTGATGTGAAGGAGGAGGTTGATCATCAGGAGTCTGATGTGAAGGAGGAGGTTGATCATCAGGAGTCAGATGTGAAGGAGGAGGTTGATCATCAGGAGTCAGATGTGAAGGAGGAGGTTGATCATCAGGAGTCAGATGTGAAGGAGGAGGTTGATCATCAGGAGTCAGATGTGAAGGAGGAGGTTGATCATCAGGAGTCAGGTGTGAAGGAGGAGGTTCATCATCAGGAGTCAGATGTGAAGGATGAGGTTCATCATCAGGAGTCAGATGTGAAGGAGGAGGTTGATCATCAGGAGTCAGGTGTGAAGGAGGAGGTTGATCATCAGGAGTCAGATGTGAAGGAGGAGGTTGATGGCCACATCAGTGAATCATACTTTTTGGAGAAAAGTCCTCTGGTCTGATGAAACAAATATAGAACTGTTTGGCAATAATGACCATTGTTATGTTTGGGAGAAAAAGGGAGAGGCTTGCAAGCCAAAGCTCACCATCCCAGATGTGAAGCAAGGCGGTGGCAGCATCATGTTGTGGGGGTGTTTGCTGCAGGAGAGACTAGTGCACTTCACAAATTAGATGGCATCATGAGGTGGGGAAATTATGTGGATGTATTGAAGCAAAATCTCAAGACATCAGTCAGGAAGTTAAAGCTTGGTCGCAAATGGGTCTTCCAAATGGACACTTACCCCAAGCATACTTCCAAAGTTGTGGCAAAATGGCTTAAGGACAATAAAGTCAAGGTATTGGAGTGGCCCTCACAAAGCCCTGACCTCAATCGTATAGAAAATGTGTGGGCAGAACTGAAAAAGCGTGTGCGAGCAAGGAGGCCTACAAACCTGACACAGTTACACCAGCTCTGTCAGGAGGAATGGGCCAAAATGCACCCAACTTATTGTGGGAAGCTTGTGGAAGGCTACCCGAAACGTTTGACCCAAGTTAAACAATTTAAAGGCAATGCTACCAAATACTAATTGAGTGTATGTAAACTTCTGACCCACTGGGAATTTGATGACATAAAAGCTGAAATAAATCATTCTCTCTACCATTATTTTGACATTTCACATTCTTAAAATAAAGTGGTGATCCTAACTAACCTAAAACAGGAATTTTTACTAGGATTAAATGTCAGGAATTGTGATGAGATTAAATGTATTTGGCTAAGGTGTATGTAAACTTTCGACTTCAACTGTAGGTTCCGTTACTGTGTTAAAAACAGAGGCAGTTGTGGGACTGATGTGTGTGGTGTTAAAGGGGAAATCTGACATTTGTTTCTAAACATTAGAGTAAAAAAATAATGACAGCTTTGTTTTTGTTTCAACTGCAGATTGGTTGTTTGTTGTGTGGCTTTTTTAAAGGGGCAACTTAGGTTTTAAACAGAAACAAAATGGCAGCCCAGAGACCTGAGCTGTGTTGGAATACTCATACTAACTGTACTATTTGTGACGTACATTGAGTTTTTAGTATGCTTATTGGTCATAGTATGATATAGTTGGTTTAGCCAAAAGTTCCCTGGTAAGCAAGCATTTTTAAACTTTATTCACTGTTATGGGGTACTATTTTGGTGTGATGTCATTATGGGGTATTGTGATGTCATTATGGGGTATTGTCTGAAGATAGATCATTTAAAAAAAATGTCATCCATTTTAGAATAATAGCCAAAGAACATTTTACTGGTTGAAGTCGTTTTTAAATACAAAGTAGTACATTTTCGACAAAAACATAAACATTATATTAATCAGGACATTCAAATGAACCTTACAATTATAATCCAAAGTAGTGTGAAATGCACTCATAAGCAACCTGTAAATGGAGGCTATATTTGCTGTTAGCCTATGAGAACTCCCCTGAGTTTTCCCCCACGGTGGTGAATTAGTGAATAGACACAGAGCTTAATGTGAGTTTCCTTGAGTAGCACTCCTGATCTTGCACTGATAGTGTGTTGTCATATTCAGAATACATTGTGGAAAAACTCAAATCTTTGCTCACCTTTTTTGCTCCAGGCAGATATACAACATCCATAACTAGTGGTTTCTGCATTAGAAGGGAGGTGTTTCTGCAACCAAATTGCATGTGCATCGCCCTTGTCGCAATTTTAGCAAACACAGAAAGGGGCCTATATTGGAGACCAAAAGTCATCTGGCACACTGCTTAGGATTTCAACAACTTTTACTTTTTTCTAGCCTAAAATCATCGATGTTACTACTAATGTGAAAAAAATACTAAATATGACTATTGTTGCTCACTTGACTGTCTTAAGACAATTGTCAAGTAATTTTAACATTCATTACAGACGTCAATTGTTGTACAACATCATGGCTATTTCTGCTGTTGTGGGCCTTTAACCATCTGTCTGACTTGTTGTTCACACAGGAGAGAGACGTGACTATCGTGTATCCTCTGGGGAGCCTCAACAACATCATGAAGCTGACGAGGCAGAGAAGAGTCTCTCCCGATCATATCACCTCAAGAAACACCAGAGGAGACCCACAGGGAAGAAATCTCACTGCTCTGACTGTGGGAAAGGTTGCAAATCTTCATCAGAACTTAAAATACACCAGCGAGTACACACAGGAGAGAAATCTCACCACTGTTTTGATTGTGGGAAGAGTTACTTAAGATCAGAATCACTAAAAGTACACATGAGAATTCACACTGGAGAGAAATCTTATAGCTGTGATCAATGTGGGAAAAATTTTACTCACTCAAGCTGCCTGATAGTACATCTGAGAGCACACACTGGAGAGAAACCTTATAGCTGTGATCAATGTGGGAAGAGTTTTACTCACTCAAGCTGCCTGATAGTACATCTGAGAGCACACACTGGAGAGAAATCTTATAGCTGTACTCAATGTGGGAAGATGTTTAATCACTCAAGCTGCCTGATAGTACATCTGAGAGCACACACTGGAGAGAAACCTTACCACTGCTCAGACTGTGGAAAGAGTTTTGTTAGTTCAACAGATTTAAAATCACACCAGAAAATACACATAGTAGAGAAACATTTGAACTGTACTCAGTGTGGGAAGAGGTTTAATCACTCAAGCTGGCTGATAGTACATCTGAGAGCACACACAGGAGTGAAACCTTATAGCTGTGATCAATGTGGGAAGAGATTTGTTACATCTAGCCATCTGACTATACACCAGAGAACACACACAGGAGAGAAATCTTATAGCTGTGATCAATGTCACAAGAGATACTCTGATAAAAGATCTCTGATCAAACATCAGAAAATACATACATGAAGGAGTTGTTTCATGATATCAATGAAATGTCACAATGTAGAATATTTGAATGATGTCACAATGTAGAATGTTTTAACATTGTAGTAGGAATACAAAGGATTTGAATTTGTTAAAAGTCCATATTGATACAGAAACACTAAACCATGATTTAGATGTATTAAGAACAAGTTGATTGACAAAGTCATGAAAATTGGAATAAACCACATTTTGGCTCTGATAAAAGATATGGCTCTGGGGTCAAAATGATCCATGTCAGAACTATGGTTCAATGTAAATATGTAGTGTGTCTGAAGTTTGTTTTAAATTATCACTCATTAAACAAGAATCAATCAACACATGCTTCTCTTTGAACGACTTAATATAATATTACACTTTTATGAAATGTTATTGTTGTTGTTATTCACTAGGATTAATGTTTTAATAAAATAGTTACATTCAATCAGAAAAATGTAGAATTTTGGTATAGAATTTTGGAATTTTGTTTGTGTAAAAAGTATTTGGCAACAAGAATTATAAAAATGAACAATCATTTCAATGGTCTTGTTATCATTGCAATAGTAACATATTATATCTTTCATGTCAAAAACATAGAATTACATGGATATACAGTATCTTATGTAAAATTTTAAAGTGCACTTCCTTAACTTTGTTTGGTATACAATATTTGTAAGGCCTTAACCATGCATTTTTCCAGACAATGTCAGGAATAATAAGCATGTTCCAGAAACATTTTCCTCTCGGTGGAAGTTGGTTTTGTGAATGAAGAATTTGTCTTATATATGTATTACAACAAGATTTCTCAAGTAAGCCCACGCCTTCCAATCTGAGTTCTGGATAAACTTTGTGATCATTACCAAAGCTAAGATGAGTTTTCATGAGTGTAGTTAGACCACTGGGAACGGCTTTGATCACAGAAATAAACTCTGAAAGGAATTGGAAACTCTTTCAATGTTATAAATTGTTTTAATGTAAGAATATTACCTCTGTTGTCAAAAACATCAAGAACAAAGTCATTATTCCTCTCATGCCAGCTGGGGTAGAACAATGACTTATTCCTTACAGTTATGTCTGAATTATTCCACAAAAGACCTTTATGTGGGGAAACATTGTGTAGGAAACGTATTTTCCAGGCCTTAAAGCTTGTTGGTGAAACCTAACCAATTTAGCGGGTAATCTTTCAGGAATATAATGACATTTCAGTAAAAATTGAAGACCTCCCAATTTATGAAACACATTATTTGGAATGAAATACCATATTGAATCAGTGTTGATCAAACATCTTGTCAACCAGTTGATCTTGAAAGTGTTTTTATGTCACAAAGTCCAACACTTCCAGACCTCCTTCAGGTCTTTTATTACAGAGGACTGACTTCTTCAGTTTGTGAGACTTATTTTTCCAGATGAAGTCAAGAAAGGTCTTATTGATCTCTTTACAAGTAGCAGGATTTACAAACAAAGATGAGGGGTACACAAAACCAGACAGTCCCTCTGCCTTGGACAGAAGTACTCTCCCAAGTATAGAAAGATCTCTTTGTAGACAATTATTAAATATATTTTGGCTTTTCTTAATTTTAGGAGAGAAATTCCTATGTTGTCTGACTGTGGTTTTTTGACAGATGTATTCCTAAATATTTAACACAGTCCTTTACAGGAATATTTTCTATTTATTTATCATCAGAGTCAAATAAACATAAGATTTCTGTACTATATTAACACTGCTAATCCAACAATATTGCTAGGTTCCTGCACGAAATAAACACTGCTAATCCAACAATAGTGCTAGGTGCCTGCACACTTGAATTAAAGGGGAACTACTCTCACAAATGTACATTTTCTTAGATTTTCCCCAAACCTCAAAAGTGGTCTCCTGATTGGTTTAAGTATTGTTGTGGACTTAGAACAATTGTATTGTTTTTCTGTTAAAAAAAAGTCTGACTTTGAGAACAAAAACCCGAAAAAATGAGAAAAAATTCTGAATTTGTGAATTTCTGACTCAGTTTCTCTGTTTCAATAAAAGGCCTACTATTATCCTACTGACCAGTACAGCTTGGGTTGGTCTACTATTATCCTACTGACCAGTACAGCTTGGGCTGGTCTACTATTATCCTTCTGAACAGTACAGCTTGGGTTGGCCTACTATTATCCTACTGAACAGTACAGCTTGGGTTGGCCTGACTGTGAAAGACCAATATGGGATTCATCATTTTAGGTCATTCAGAGTGTATGTCACTGTTTCTCATGCTTTTCACACAGGGTGCCTTTCCTTCTCTGGGCCGTTTGGAAAATGTTTTACTAAATTAGAGTACTGTGTACCCACTTCTCCAGGCACCACTACACCACTGACCTACACAACAGCTTTCAACATACCAGTATTTAGTTTGGAAACTTTCAAAAGAAATGCTGGTCTAAATAACACAATATTAAAATATGTCAAATTATCCATTTATTTGTTTGAAAAGTGGTTGCACTGCTGTGAAAAACAGTTGTATTGAACTACAGTGATAAAATAATAGATATTCAATTTGTAAGTCGCTCTGGATAAGAGCGTCTGCTAAATGACTTAAATGTAAATGTAATATTCTCAAAGTTGAGCTTGTCTTTGCAGGGAGACTCTTATTTAGAAGAAAATATTCTGATGTTATGCTGCCATCATATTATCCTGCTGCTAGCAGAACAGTAATATAGGAGTTTAACCTCGAATAATTGTATGGTGTGCTGCGAGGTACAAACTGCAGAGGTCTCTATACAGAGCCAGATCAATAAGAGGTTCATTCCACAAGGGGGCGACAAACGCCAGTTAATATTCCAGAATAGAGCACCACAGAATTTATAGGCTCCCTTTGACAAGTGGTCAATTTGGAGATCCTCCGGCCTGGGCCAGGGGTGCATCCCAAAAGTATTTACTGCTTCCTGACATGTGCACTCGTTCACTACTCCCCATAAAGTGTAAAAGCATTGGATTGGTGAAGGGGGAAACGTCTGCATACCTGGTCTGTACCCCTGGTCTGTACCCCTATAATCTCTCTTTCCTCCCAAAGTGTGCACTTGTTCACAAGTGGTTATTGCACGAGTTTCCAAACTAATCAATTCTTGTCAAATCCTGTCCATGAAGGGAAGTGAACAAGTGCACACTTTGGGAGGAAAGAGAGATTATAGGGGTACAGACCAGGTATGCAGACGTTTCCCCAGCCCAGGTATGCAGACGTTTCCCCAGCCCAGGTATGCAGACGTTTCCCCAGCCCAGGTATGCAGACGTTTCCCCAGCCCAGCACCACTTCAACCAATACCTATCAATCAATATATCATCAAATCCTTTATGATTAGACAATTTGACTTCAGGCGTTTCACTTGTGGTCTGGAACAAAATCCTGCAAAGCCTGTATCTCTCCAGGGTTGGTGGGTGACTGTATCTCTCCAGGGTTGGTGGGTGACTGTATCTCTCCAGGGTTGGTGGGTGACTGTATCTCTCCAGGGTTGGTGGGTGACTGTATCTCTCCAGGGTTGGTGGGTGACTGTATCTCTCCAGGGTTGGTGGGTGACTGTAACTCTCCAGGGTTGGTGGGTGACTGTATCTCCAGGGTTGGTGGGTGACTGTATCTCTCCAGGTTTGGTGGGTGACTGTATCTCTCCAGGTTTGGTGGGTGACTGTATCTCTCCAGGGTTGGTGGGTGACTGTATCTCTCCAGGGTTGGTGGGTGACTTCTGGACCCTGATCAGACATGGAGTAGTTGGCTCTGCATTTACACTGGGGCTCTGGGGCTCTGTTCACAAACACAAACAGATCCCACAGAGCCCCAGGACAGCAAACATATTAGACCCAACCAAATCATGAGAAAACAAAAAGATAATTACTTGACACATTTGAAAGAATTAACAAAAAAAAAAGAGCAAACTAGAATGCTATTTATCCCTGAACAGAGAGTACACAGTGGCAGAATACCTGACCACTGTCACTGACCCAAACTTAAGAAAAGCTTTGACTATGTACAGACTCAGTGAGTTAGCCTTGCTATTGAGAAAGGCCGCTGTAGGCAGACCTCAAATCAAATCAAATTGTATTAGTTATGAGCCCCTAACCAACAATGCAGTTAAAAAATATATGGAAAGAATAGGAAATTAAAATAACAAGTAATTAAAGAGCAGCAGTAAAATAACAATAGCAGGACTATATACAGGTGGGTACCTGGCTCTCAAGAGAAGAAACATCATAACAATAATCTACATCATAATCAATAATCAATATCATAACATTTATAATCAATAACATCATGAGAGGTAAACAACAATAACAAACCCCTTTATTAAAAAATGTTTCAAAATACAAAGAATGAACAGATGATTATAATAATACATGAACTAATAATGGAGACACTTCAAGATAAAGAATCTAAGAGACACTAAATAAGATAAAGAATCTAAGAGACACTAAATAAGATAAAGAATCTAAGAGACACTAAATAAGATAAAGATTCTAAGAGACACTAAATAAGATAAAGAATCTAAGACATACTAAATAAGATAAAGAATCTAAGACATACTAAATAAGATAAAGAATCTAAGAGACACTAAATAAGATAAAGAATCTAAGACATACTAAATAAGATAAAGAATCTGAGACACTAAATAAGATAAAGAATCTGAGAGACACTAAATAAGATAAAGAATCTAAGAGACACTAAATAAGATAAAGAATCTAAGAGACACTAAATAAGATAAAGAATCTAAGAGACACTTCAAGATAAAGAATCTAAGAGACACTAAATAATATAAAGATTCTAAGAGACACTAAATAAACGTTACCCCAAACCCCATGTTACCCAGAACCCCATGTTACCCAGAACCCCATGTTACCCAAAACCCCATGTTACCCAGAACCCCATGTTACCCAAAACCCCATGTTACCCAAAACCCCATGTTACCCAAAACCCCACGTTACCCAAAACCCCACGTTACCCAAAACCCCATGTTACCAAAACCCCATGTTACCCAAAACCCCATGTTACCCAAAACCTCATGTTACCAAACCCCATGTTACCCAAAACCCCATGTTACCAAAACCCCATGTTACCCAGAACCCCATGTTACCCAGAACCCCATGTTACCCAAAACCCCATGTTACCCAGAACCCCATGTTACCCTGGTGGTAAAAACCAAACTAAAAGGAATAATGGTGGTTGCAGTCACTCCTTTTAGATTTCTTCCAAGGTTCTAGAAAGATAAACTAATTCTGAACTTGTTATTAAAATTAGAACCACTTCAGGTTTGTCACCACATTTTAAACACCAGTCCACTGCTGACCATCGATTTAAAACACAAAACTGACCTAAGATCAGCATGTAGGATCAGCTTCATTCTACTCCTACTCCGTCCCCTGGGCTGCTCTCTCCTCTCCCGGTCCAGCTTCAGCTCTGGAGCTCAGAGACCATCTCCATGGCATTGACATAAAGATCCATGCTGCTCACCCTGTTCACTCTCTTCTGCCTCCTGGTGGGCTAGGGAGACACAGCACCAACAGTCAGACATTTACTCTCTAGTATCTCCATTCTCTCTCCCTCCCTCTCCTCCTCACCCTCTCCCTCTAGTTTAAATGACTTGTAACGTCTGAGTAAATGTCTTTACCTTGTAGTACAGGTAGGAGGTGGTGATGGCTGTCAGTAGGAGCAGCAGCACTACAACGTGTCTGATGATGAAGGCTGGCAGAGGAGAGGCTACAAACAGAAACACCTTTGATGAGGGGACTGATCATCATCACATAGATCTGTGGGAAATCTGTCAATGACAAAGTTATAAGTCTGGTTCATGTTCAGTTACCTGTGATGGTGAGGGAGAGGAGCTCACTCTCAGAGGAGAAGTTATGAGAGAAAACATAATTGTCATAAACACATCTGTAGTTCCCTTGGTGGGAGTCATCTGCAGCAGGGAAGAGGAAGGCAGCAGAGTGATTGACAGCTGGCTGGGTCTGGGTTCTGTTGGAGCCGGTGAACGTGAGGAGGAAGGAGCCTCCTGGGTACTGTGGCTGAGTGGAGCAGGTGATGGTGAAGCTGTAGCCCCTGAACACCTTGGGCCCCTGGTGGCCCCTGGAGACCCCTCCCATTGAGTCAGTCAGGGATATATCAGGCTGGACCAGGAGATCTGTACCAAATCAAATCAAAGTTTATTTGTCACGCGCACCGAATACAACAGGTGTAGACCTGACAGTCTAATAATAATAATCTAATAGATATTATGTGAACAATAGATTAGTAAGGGGAAAAAAACAACAGTAAAAAGACAGTGAATAATAACAGTAGTGAGGCAAAATACAGTAGAGAGGCTATATACAGTAGAGGCTATATACAGTAGAGAGGCTATATACAGTAGAGAGGTTATATACAGTAGAGGCTATATACAGTAGAGAGGTTATATACAGTAGTGAGGCTATATACAGTAGAGAGGTTATATATACTATAGAGAGGCTATATACAGTAGAGGTTATATACAGTAGAAAGGCTATATACAGTAGAGAGGTTATATACAGTAGGGAGGCTATATACAGTAGAGAGGTTATATACAGTTGATAGGTTATATACAGTTGAGAGGTTATATACTGTAGAGAGGTTATATACAGTTTAGAGGCTATATACAGTAGTGAGGCTATATACAGTAGAGAGGCTATATACAGTAGAGAGGCTATATACAGTAGAGAGGCTATATACAGTTTAGAGGCTATATACAGTAGTGAGGCTATATACAGTTTAGAGGCTATATACAGTAGAGAGGCTATATACAGTAGAGAGGCTATATACAGTTTAGAGGCTATATACAGTAGAGAGGCTATATACAGTAGAGAGGTTATATACAGTAGAGAGGTTATATACAGTAGAGGCTATATACAGTAGAGATATTATATACAGTAGAGAGGTTATATACTGTAGAGAGGCTATATACAGTTTAGAGGCTATTTACATTTACATTTAAGTCATTTAGCAGACGCTCTTATCCAGAGCGACTTACAAATTGGGCTATATACAGTAGCGAGGCTATATACAGTAGAGAGGCTATATACAGTAGAGAGGTTATATACAGTAGAGAGGTTATATACTGTAGAGAGGCTATATACAGTTTAGAGGCTATATACAGTAGCGAGGCTATATACAGTAGCGAGGCTATATACAGTAGAGATGTTATATACAGTTGAGAGGTTATATACAGTTGAGAGGTTATATACTGTAGAGAGGCTATATACAGTAGAGAGGTTATATACAGTAGAGAGGCTATATACAGTAGAGAGGTTATATACAGGAGACAGGCTATATAAAGTAGAGAGGCTATATACAGTTGAGAGGTTATATACTGTAGAGAGGCTAAAAACAGTAGAGAGGCTATATAAAGTAGAGAGGCTATATACAGTGGTGAGGCTATATACAGTAGAGAGGCTATATACAGTAGCGAGGCTATATACAGTAGCGGGGCTATATACAGTAGCGGGGCTATATACAGGCACTGGTTAGTCGGGCTAATTGAGGTAGTATGTGCAAGAATGTATAGTTAAGGTGACTATGCACATATGATAAACAGAAAGTACCAGCAGCGTAAAAGTCCGGGTAGCCATTTGATGACCTGTTCAGGAGTCTTACGGATTGGGGGTAAAAACTGTTGAAAGCCTTTTGGTCCTAGACTTGGCACTCCGGTAACTCTTGCCGTGCAGTGGTAGAGAGAACAGTCTATGACTGGGGTGGCTGGTTCTTTGACTATTGTTTAGGGCCTTCCTCTGACACCGTGCAGCTTAGCCCCAGTGATGTACTGGGCCATACTGGCACTACCCTCTGTAGGGCCTTGCGGTCGGAGACTGAGCAGTTGCCATACCAGGCAGTGATGCAACCAATCAGGATGCTCTCGATGTTGCAGCTGTAGAACCTTTTGAGGATCTGAGGACCCATGCCAAATACTTTTAGTTTCCTGAGTGGGAATAGGTTTTGTCGTGCCCTCTTTACGACTGTCTTGGTGTGTTTGGACCATTCTAGTTTGTTGGTGATGTGGACACCAAGGAACTTGAAGCTCTCAACCAGCTCCACTACAGCCCCGTCGATGAGAATGGGGGCGTGCTCGGTCCTCCTTTTCCTTTAGTCCACAATCATCTCCTTCGTCTTGGTTACGTTGAGGGACAGGTTGTTATTCTGACACCACCCGGCCAGGTCTCTGACGTCCTCCCCATAGGCTTGTCGTTGTCGGGGATCAGGCATACCACTGTTCTGTCGTCTGCAAACTTAATGATGGTGTTGGAGTCGTGCCTGGCCACGCAGTCGTGGGTGAACAGGGAGTACAGGAGGGGACTGAGCACGCACCCCAGAGGGGCTCCAGTGTTGAGGATCAGTGTGGCAGATGTGTTGCTACCTACCCTCACTACCTGGGGGCGGCCCGTCAGGAAGTCCAGGATCCAGTTGCAGAGAGAGGTGTTCAGTCCCAGGGTCCTTAGCTTAGTGATGAGCTTTGAGGGTACTATGGTGTTGAACGCTGAGCTGTAGTCAATGAATAGCATTCTCACATAGGTGTTCCTTTTGTCCAGGTGGGAAAGGGCAGTGTTAAGTGTAATAGAGATTGCATCATATTTTGCAAAGCAGACTTCCAAGCTAAACAGTCATCATGAGAGGCTGGCAGAGGAGAGGCTGCAAACAGAAACACCTTTGATGAGGGGACTGATCATCATCAGATAGATCTGTGGGAAATCTGTCAATGGCAAAGTTATAAGTCTGGTTCATGTTCAGTTACCTGTGACGGTGAGAGAGAGGAGATCGCTTTCAGAGGAGAAGTTGTGAGAGAAAACATAATTCTCATAAACACAGCTGTAGTTCCCTTGGTGGGAGTCATCTGCAGCAGGGAAGAGGAAGGCAGCAGAGTGATTGACAGCTGGCTGGGTCTGGGTTCTGTTGGAGCCGGTGAACGTGAGGAGGAAGGAGCCTCCTGGGTACTGTGGCTGAGTGGAGCAGGTGATGGTGAAGCTGTAGCCCCTGAACACCTCGGGCCCCTGGTGGCCCCTGGAGACCCCTCCCATTGAGTCAGTCAGGGAGATGTCAGGCTGGACCAGGAGATCTGTAACAAATCAAATCAAAGTTTATTTGTCAGGCGCACCGAATAGAACAGGTGTAGACCTGACAGTGAAATGCTTATTTACAGGCCCTAACCAACAGTGCAATTTTTAAGTAAATAATAGATATTATGTGAACAATAGATTAGTAAGGGGAAAAAACAACAGTAAAAAGACAGTGAATAATAGTGAGGCTATATACAGTAGTGAGGCTATATACAGTAGAGAGGCTATATACAGTAGAGAGGCTATATAGAGTGGCGAGGCTATATACAGTAGAGAGGCTATATACAGTAGAGAGGCTATGTACAGTGGCGAGGCTATATACAGTGGCGAGGCTATATACAGTGGCAAGGCTATATATAGTAGTGAGGCTATATACAGTAGAGAGGCTATATATAGTAGTGAGGCTATATACAGTAGTGAGGCTATATACAGTAAAGAGGTTATATACAGTAGAGAGGCTATATACAGTGGCGAGGCTATATACAGTAGAGAGGCTATATACAGTAGTGAGGCTATATACAGTAGAGAGGCTATATATAGTAGTGAGGCTATATAGAGTGGCGAGGCTATATACAGTGGCGAGGCTATATACAGTGGCAAGGCTATATATAGTAGTGAGGCTATATACAGTAGAGAGGCTATATATAGTAGTGAGGCTATATACAGTAGTGAGGCTATATACAGTAAAGAGGTTATATACAGTAGAGAGGCTATATACAGTGGCGAGGCTATATACAGTAGAGAGGCTATATACAGTAGTGAGGCTATATACAGTAGAGAGGCTATATATAGTAGTGAGGCTATATACAGTAGTGAGGCTATATACAGTAGAGAGGTTATATACAGTAGAGAGGCTATATACAGTGGCGAGGCTATATACAGTAGAGAGGCTATATACAGTAGTGAGGCTATATACAGTAGAGAGGCTATATACAGTAGAGAGGCTAAATACAGTAGAGAGGCTATATACGGTAGAGAGGCTATATACAGTAGAGGTTAAATACAGTAGGGAGGCTATGACAGTAGCGATGCTATATACAGTAGAGAGGCTATATACAGTAGGGAGGCGATAACAGTAGCGAGGCTATATACAGTAGAGAGGCTGTATACAGTAGAGAGGCTATACACAGTAGTGAGGCTATATACAGTAGAGAGGCTATACACAGTAGTGAGGCTATATACAGTAGTGAGGCTATATACAGTAGAGAGGCTATATACAGTAGGGAGGCTATAACAGTAGCGTGGCTATATACAGCAGAGAGGCTATATACAGTAGTGAGACTATACACAGTAGAGAGACGATAGACAGTAGAGATTTTATATACAGTAGAGAGGCTATATACAGTAGTGAGGCTATATACAGTAGAGAGGCTATACACAGTAGAGAGGCTATATACAGTGGCGAGGCTATATACAGACAGGCTATATACAGTAGAGAGGCTATATACAGTAGAGAGGCTATATACAGTAGTGAGGCGATATACAGTAGAGAGGCTATATACAGTAGTGAGGCTATATACAGTAGTGAGGCTATATACAGTAGAGAGGCTATATACAGTAGTGAGGCTATATACAGTAGAGAGGCTATATACAGTAGAGAGGCTATATACATTAGAGAGGCTATATAGAGTAGTGAGGCTATATACAGTCGAGAGGCTATATACAGTGGCGAGGCTATATACAGTAGAGAGGCTATATACAGTAGAGAGGCTATGTACAGTAGAGAGGCTATATACAGTAGAGAGGCTATATAGAGTAGTGAGGCTATATACAGCAGTGAGGCTAGACAGTAGAGAGGTTTTATACAGTAGGGAGGCTATAACAGTAGCGAGGCTATATACAGTAGAGAGGCTATATACAGTAGTGAGGCTATATACAGTAGAGAGGCTATACACAGTAGGGAGGCTATAACAGTAGCGAGGCAATATACAGCAGAGAGGCTATATACAGAAGTGGGCCTATTCACAGTAGAGAGACGATAGACAGTAGAGAGGTTATATACAGTAGAGAGGTTATATACAGTAGGGAGGCTATATACAGTAGAGAGGCTATATACAGTAGTGAGGCTTTATACAGTAGCGAGGCTATATACAGTAGAGAGGCTATATACAGTAGAGAGGCTATATACAGTAGTGAGGCTTTATACAGTAGCGAGGCTATGTACAGTAGAGAGGCTATATACAGTTGAGAGGCTATATACAGTAGCGAGGCTATATACAGTAGCGAGGCTATATACAGGCACTGGTTAGTCGGGCTAATTGAGGTTGTATGTGCAAGAATGTATAGTTAAGGTGACTATGCACATATGATAAACAGAAAGTATCAGCAGCGTTAAAGTCCGGGTATCCATTTGATGACCTGTTCAGGAGTCTTACGGATTGGGGGTAAAAACTGTTGATAAGCCTTTTGGTCCTAGACTTGGCACTCCGGTAACGCTTGCCGTGCGGTGGTAGAGAGAACAGTCTATGACTGGGGAGGCTGGGTCTTTGACAATTGTTTAGGGCCTTCCTCTGACACCGTGCAGCTTAGCCCAAGTGATGTACTGGGCCGTACTCGCACTACCCTCTGTAGGGCCATGCGGTCGGAACCTGAGCAGTTACCATACCAGGCAGTGATGCAACCAGTCAGGATGCTCTCGATGTTGCAGCTGTAGAACCTTTTGAGGATCCGAGGACCCATGCCAAATACTTTTAGTTTCCTGAGTGGGAATAGGTTTTGTCGTGCCCTCTTTACGACTGTCTTGGTGTGTTTGGACCATTCTAGTTTGTTGGTGATGTGGACACCAAGGAACTTGAAGCTCTCAACCAGCTCCACTACAGCCCCGTCGATGAGAATGGGGGCGTGCTCGGTCCTCCTTTTCCTTTAGTCCACAATCATCTCCTTAGTCTTGGTTACGTTGAGGGACAGGTTGTTATTCTGACACCACCCGGCCAGGTCTCTGACGTCCTCCCCATAGGCTTGTCGTTGTCGGGGATCAGGCATACCACTGTTCTGTCGTCTGCAAACTTAATGATGGTGTTGGAGTCGTGCCTGGCCACGCAGTCGTGGGTGAACAGGGAGTACAGGAGGGGACTGAGCACGCACCCCTGAGGGGCTCCAGTGTTGAGGATCAGCGTGGCAGATGTGTTGCTACCTACCCTCACTACCTGGGGGCGGCCCGTCAGGAAGTCCAGGATCCAGTTGTAGAGGGAGGTGTTCAGTCCCAGGGTCCTTAGCTTAGTGATGAGCTTTGAGGGTACTATGGTGTTGAACGCTGAGCTGTAGTCAATGAATAGCATTCTCACATAGGTGTTCCTTTTGTCCAGGTGGGAAAGGGCAGTGTTAAGTGTAATAGAGATTGCATCATATTTTGCAAAGCAGACTTCCAAGCTAAACAGTCATCATGAGAGGCTGGCAGAGGAGAGGCTGCAAACAGAAACACCTTTGATGAGGGGACTGATCAACATCAGATAGATCTGTGGGAAATCTGTCAATGGCAAAGTTATAAGTCTGGTTCATGTTCAGTTACCTGTGATGGTGAGGGAGAGGAACTCGCTCTCAGAGGAGAAGTTGTGAGAGAAAATATAATTGTCATAAACACAGCTGTAGTTCCCTTGGTGGGAGTCATCTGCAGCAGGGAAGAGGAAGGCAGCAGAGTGATTGACAGCTGGCTGGGTCTGGGTTCTGTTGGAGCTGGTGAACGTGAGGAGGAAGGAGCCTCCTGGGTACTGTGGCTGAGTGGAGCAGGTGATGGTGAAGTTGTAGCCCCTGAACACCTCGGGCCCCTGTTGGCCCCTGGAGACCCCTCCCATTGAGTCAGTCAGGGAGATATCAGGCTGGACCAGGAGATCTGTAACAAATCAAATCAAAGTGTATTTGTCACGCGCACCGAATACAACAGGTGTAGACCTGACAGTGAAATGCTTACTTACAGGCCCTAACCAACAGTGCAATTTTTAAGTAAAAAAATAGATATTATGTGAACAATAGATTAGTAAGGGGGAAAAACAACAGTAAAAAGACAGTGAATAATAACAGTAGTGAGGCAAAATACAGTAGAGAGGCTATATACAGTAGAGCATCTATATACAGTAGAGAGATTATATACAGTAGAGAGGTTATATACAGTAGAGAGGCTATATTCAATAGAGGGGCTATATACAGTAGAGAGGCTATATACAGTAGAGAGGTTATATACAGTAGAGAGGCTATATTCAATAGAGGGGCTATATACAGTAGAGAGGTTATATACAGTAGAGGGGCTATATACAGTAGAGAGGCTATATACAGTAGAGAGGTTATATACAGTAGAGAGGCTATATTCAGTAGAGGGGCTATATACAGTAGAGGCTATATACAGTTGAGAGGCTATATACAGTTGAGAGGCTATATACAGTAGAGAGGCTATATACAGTAGAGAGGCTATATACAGTAGAGAGGCTATATACAGTAGTGAGGCTATATACAGTAGAGAGGCTATAACAGTAGAGAGGCTATATACAGTAGAGAGGTTATATACAGTAGAGAGGCTATATTCAATAGAGGGGCTATATACAGTAGAGGCTATATACAGTTGAGAGGCTATATACAGTAGAGAGGCTATATACAGTAGAGAGGCTATATACAGTAGAGAGGCTATATACAGTAGTGAGGCTATATACAGTAGAGAGGCTATAACAGTAGAGAGGCTATATACAGTAGAGAGGCTATATACAGTAGAGAGGCTATATACAGTAGAGAGGCTATATACAGTGGCGAGGCTATATACAGTAGCGAGGCTATATACAGGCACTGGTTAGTCGGGCTAATTGAGGTAGTATGTGCAAGAAAGTATAGTTAAAACTTCTTATGGCTGCAGTCCCGTTAACGGGACCGATATGACAACAGCCAGTCGAAGTGCAGGGTGCCAAATTCAAAAAGCAGAAATCTTATAATTAAAATTCCTCAGACATTCATGTGTCTTATATCATTTTAAAGGTAATCTTGTTGTTAATCCCACCAAAGTGTCCGATTTCAAATAGGCTTTTCAGCGAAAGCACTACAAACGATTATGTTAGGTCACCACAAAACCACAATAAGCATAGCCATTTTTTCCAGCTAAAGATAGCTTCACAAAAACCAGAATAGAGATAAAATGAATCACTAACCTTCTATTATTTTCATCAGATGACACTCATAGGACTTCATGTTACACAATACATGCATGTTTTGTTTGATTAAATTCATATTTATATAAAAAAATCTGAGTTTACATTGAGGCGACTAGATTCACTAGTTGCAAAAACATCAAGTGACTTTGCATAGCCCATTGTTTCATCAGAAATACTCATCATAAATATAGATGATAATACAAGTTATACACATGGAATTATAGATAAACCTCTCCTTAATGCAACTGCTGTATCAGATTTCAAAAAAACTTTACGTAAAAAGAAACGTACGTTATAATCTGAGACGGCGCTCAAAAGTAAAATACCACAGCTGCAAAGATGGCGTCACCATAAACAAGAAAATACATGATAAATATTCCCTTACCTTTGATGATCTACATCAGAAAGCACACCAGGAATCCCAGGTCCACAATAAATGTTTGTTTTGTTCGAAAAAATCCGTTATTTATGTCCAATTGTTAGCGCGTTTGGTAAACATGTCCAAACGCTAATTCTGGTCAGCTTTATATCGGACAAAAACTTCAAAATGTGATATTACCGGTCGAAGAAACATTTCAAACTAAGTACAGAATCAAATATTAGGATGTTTTTAACATATAGCTTCAATAAAGTTCCAACCGGAGTATTCTTTCTTCTCTTCGTGAGCAATGGAACGTAAGTGGCTTCCATGAGGAAAAAGCATGATCAGAAAATGGCTGCTTGATGGACACCTGACTGATTCTGCTATCATTCTCTCCCACAACATCATAGAAGTCTCATTATAATTTCTATTGATGGTTGACATCTAGTGGAACCCCTAGGCAGTGCACAATCATTCATATCTCAAGTAGATTTCATTAGGGACTCTGGTGAATACATACAAGCTCAGATTTCTGACTTCCTGTTTTGATTTCAACTCAGGATTTTGCCTGCCAATATGAGTTCTGTTAATCTCACAGACATAATTCAAACAGTTTTAGAAACTTTAGAGTGTTTTCTATCCAATACTAATAATAATATGCAAATATTAGGAATTATGACTGAGGAGCAGGCCGTTTGATATGGGCACCTTTCATCCAAGCTACTCAATACTGCCCCTTCAGCCATAAGAAGTTAATTAAGGTGACTATGCACATATGATAAACAGAAAGTACCAGCAGCGTTAAAGTCCGGGTAACCATTTGATGACCTGTTCAGGAGTCTTACGGATTGGGGGTAAAAAGTGTTGATAAGCCTTTTGGTCCTAGACTTGGCCCTCCGGTAACGCTTGCCGTGCAGTGGTAGAGAGAACAGTCTATGACTGGGGTGGCTGGTTCTTTGACTATTTTTTAGGGCCTTCCTCTGACACCATGCAGCTTAGCCCCAGTGATGTACGGGGCCGGTCTCGCACTACCCTCTGTAGTGCCTTGCGGTCGGAGGCTGAGCAGTTGCTATACCAGGCAGTGATGCAACCAGTCAGGATGCTCTCGATGTTGGAGCTGTAGAACCTTTTGAGGATCTGAGGACCCATGCCAAATCTTTTTAGTTTCCTGAGTGGGAATAGGTTTTGTCGTGCCCTCTTTACGACTGTCTTGGTGTGTTTGGACCATTCTAGTTTGTTGGTGATGTGGACACCAAGGACCTTGAAGCTCTCAACCAGCTCCACTACAGCCCCGTCGATGAGAATGGGGGCGTGCTCGGTCCTCCTTTTCCTGTCTTTCACAATCATCTCCTTTGTCTTGATCACGTTGAGGGAGAGATTGTTGTCCTTGCACCACACGGCCAGGTCTCTGACCTCCTCCCTATAGGCTGTCGCACTGTTGTCAGTGATCAGGCCTACCACTGTTGTGTCATCGGCAAACTTAATGATGGTGTTGGAGTCATGCCTCGGCGTGCAGTCATGAGTGAACAGGGAGTACAGGAGGGGACTGAGCACACAGCCCCGTGTTGAGGATCAGCGTGGCAGATGTGTTGCTACCTACCCTCACCACCTGGGGGCGGCCTGTCAGGAAGTCCAGGATCCAGTTGTAGACGGAGGTGTTTAGTCCCAAGATCCTTAGCTTAGTGATGAGTTTTGAGGGTACTATGGTGTTGAATGCTGAGCTGTAGTCAATGAATAGCATTCTCACGTAGATGTTCCTTTTGTCCAGGTGGGAAAGGGCAGTGTTTAGTGTAATAGATATTGCATCATCTGTGGATCTGTTGGGGCGGTATGGAAATTGGAGTGGGTCTAGGGTTTCTGGGATAATGGTGTTGAAGTGAGCCATGACCAGCCTTTCAAATCACTTCATGGCTACAGACGTGAGTGCTACGGGTCTGTAGTCATTTAGGCAGGTTGCCTTAGTCTTCTTGGGCACAGGGACTATGGTGGTCTGCTTGAAACATGTTGGTATTACAGACTCAATCAGGGACATGTTGAACATGTCAGTGAAGACACCTGCCAGTTGGTCAGCACAAGCATGGAGCACACGTCCTGGTAATCTGTCTGGCCCTGCGGCCTTGTGAATGTTGACCTGTTTAAATGTCTTACTCACATTGACTACTGAGAGCGTGATCACACAGTCATCCAGAACAGCTGGTGCTCTCATGCATGCCTCAGTGTTGCTTGCCTCGAAGCGAGCACAGAAGTGATTTAGCTCATCTTTTAGGCTCCTCTCACTGGGAAGCTCGCGGAAGTGCTTCCTTCGTAGTCTGTAATAGTTTGCAAGCCCTGCATTGGAGCTGGTGTAGTACGATTCAGTCTTAGCCCGGTATTGACGTTTTGCTTGTTTGATGGTTCGTCGGAGGGCATAGCAGGATTTCTTATAAGCTTCCGGGTTAGAGTCCAGCACCTTGAAAGTGGCACCTCTACCCTTTAGCTCAGTGCGAATGTTGCCTGTAATTCATGGCTTCTGGTTGGGGTTTGTACGTACAGCTACTGTGGGGATGATGTCCTTGATGAAGATATTTATAAAGCCAGTGCATGATGTGGTGTACTCCTCAATGCAATCGGAAGAATCCCGGAACATGTTCCAGTCTGTGATAGCAAAACAGTCCTGTAGTTTAGCATCTGCTTCATCTGACCACTTTTTTAAAAACCTGAGTCACTGGTGCTTCCTGCTTTAATTTTAGCTTGTAAGCAGGAATCAGGAGGATAGTATTGTGGTCAGATTTACCAAATGGAGGGCGAGGGAGAGCTTTGTATGTGTCTCTGTGTGTGGAGTACAGGTGATCTAGATTTTTTTCACTCTGGTTGCGCATTTAACATGTTGATAGAAATGAGGTAAAACTGATTTAAGTTTCCCTGCATTAAAGTCTCCGGCCACTAGGAGCGCCGCCTCTGGGTGAGTGGTTTCCTGTTTGCTCTTTTCCTTAAACAGCTGACTGAGTGCGGTCTTAGTACCAGCATCCGTCTGTAGTGGTAAATAAACAGCCACGAAGAGTATAGATGAAAACTCTCTATGCAAATAATGTGGTCTACAGTTTATCATAAGATACTCTACTTCAGGCGAGCAAAATCTAGAGACTTCCTTAGATTTCGTGCACCAGCTGTTGTTCACAAATATGCACAGAGCGCCCCCCTTTGTCTAATCCGAGGTGAGTGATCGCTGTCCTGATGTCCAGAAGCTCTTTTTTGCCGTAAGAGATGGTGGCAGAAACATTATGTACAAAATAAGTTACAAATAACGCAAAAAAACAACACATAATAGTACAACTGGTTAGTCGCCCGTAAAACTGCTGCCATTTCTTCAGGCGCCATTATATTTTATAACAATAAAAGAGAAGAAGAAAAACCTCTTCAACTAGTTTCCTATAGATATGACAATAACATCAGCATGTAACAGTGCTAGCCACCCTCCCTCACAAGGCAACATGAGTAGTGGGCCTACAGTCACTGAGACAACATATGTTGATATCAGGCTTAAGCAGGACATCTGGAACAAGAGGAGAGAAAAAGAAAACGTAGCTCCTCAACTACTTTCCTCATTTAGATATGACAATAACATGACATGTGACAGTGGTAGTGAGTAGAGACGTCCACTGAGAACACTCACATACAACAGCATTCTGGGATATTTCAGTTGTATTTGATTCCTACTTGACTGAGTGATATATTTTGCAAAGCAGACTTCCATGCTAAACAGTCATCGTGAGAGGCTGGCAGAGGAGAGGCTGCAAACAGAAACACCTTTGATGAGGGGACTGATCATCATCACATAGATCTGTGGGAAATCTGTCAATGACAAAGTTATAAGTCTGGTTCATGTTCAGTTACCTGTGATGGTGAGGGAGAGGAACTCGCTCTCAGAGGTGAAGTTGTGAGAGAAAACATAATTGTCATAAACACAGCTGTAGTTCCCTTGGTGGGAGTCATCTGCAGCAGGGAAGAGGAAGGCAGCAGAGTGATTGACAGCTGGCTGGGTCTGGGTTCTGTTGGAGCCGGTGAACGTGAGGAGGAAGGAGCCTCCTGGGTACTGTGGCTGAGTGGAGCAGGTGATGGTGAAGTTGTAGCCCCTGAACACCTCGGGCCCCTGTTGGCCCCTGGAGACCCCTCCCATTGAGTCAGTCAGGGAGATATCAGGCTGGACCAGGAGATCTGTAACAAATCAAATCAAAGTGTATTTGTCACGCGCACCGAATACAACAGGTGTAGACCTGACAGTGAAATGCTTACTTACAGGCCCTAACCAACAGTGCAATTTTTAAGTAAAAAATAGATATTATGTGAACAATAGATTAGTAAGGGGGAAAAACAACAGTAAAAAGACAGTGAATAATAACAGTAGTGAGGCAAAATACAGTAGAGAGGCTTTATACAGTAGAGAGGCTATATACAGTAGAGAGGCTATATACAGTAGAGAGGCTATATACAGTAGAGAGGTTATATACAGTAGAGGCTATATACAGTAGAGGCTATATACAGTAGAGAGGATATATACAGTAGTGAGGCTATATACAGTAGAGGCTATATACAGTAGAGGCTATATACAGTAGAGAGACTTTAGACAGTAGAGAGACTATATACAGTAGTGAGGCAAAATACAGTAGAGAGACTATATACAGTAGAGAGGCTATATACAGTAGAGGTTATATACAGTAGAGGCTATATACAGTAGAGAGGCTATATACAGTAGAGGCTATATACAGTAGAGAGGCTATATACAGTAGAGAGGCTATATACAGTAGAGAGGCTATATACAGTAGAGAGGATATATACAGTAGAGGTTATATACAGTAGAGGCTATATACAGTAGAGAGACTATATACAGTAGAGAGGCTATATATAGTAGAGGCTATATACAGTAGAGGTTATATACAGTAGAGGCTATATACAGTAGAGAGGATATATACAGTAGAGAGGCTATATACAGTAGAGAGGATATATACAGTAGAGGTTATATACAGTAGAGGCTATATACAGTAGAGAGACTATATACAGTAGAGAGGCTATATACAGTAGAGAGGTTATATACAGTAGAGAGGTTATATACAGTAGAGGCTATATACAGTAGAGAGACTATATACAGTAGAGAGGCTATATACAGTAGAGGTTATATACAGTAGAGGCTATATACAGTAGAGAGGATATATACAGTAGAGAGGCTATATACAGTAGTGAGACTATATACAGTAGAGAGACTTTAGACAGTAGAGAGGTTATATACAGTAGGGAGGCTATAACAGTAGAGAGGCTATATACAGTAGAGAGACTATATACAGTAGTGAGGCTATATACAGTAGTGAGGCAAAATACAGTAGAGAGGCTATATACAGTAGAGAGACTATATACAGTAGAGAGACTATATACAGTAGAGAGACTTTAGACAGTAGAGAGGTTATATACAGTAGGGAGGCTATAACAGTAGAGAGGCTATATACAGTAGAGAGGCTATATACAGTAGTGAGGCTATATACAGTGGAGAGGCTATATACAGTAGAGAGACTATATACAGTAGAGAGATTATATACAGTAGAGAGACTTTAGACAGTAGAGAGGTTATATACAGTAGGGAGGCAATAACAGTAGAGAGGCTATATACAGTAGTGAGGCTATATACAGTAGACGTTATATACAGTAGTGAGGCTATATACAGTAGAGAGGCTATATACAGTAGTGAGGCTATATACAGTAGGGAGGCTATATACAGTAGAGAGGTTATATACAGTAGAGAGGCTATACACTGTAGAGAGGCTATATACAGTAGTGAGGCTATATACAGTAGAGAGGCTATATACAGTAGGGAGGCTATATACAGTACGGAGGCTATATACAGTATAGAGGCTATATACAGTGGCGAGGATATATACAGTAGCGAGGCTATATACAGTACGGAGGCTATATACAGTAGAGGCTATATACAGTAGCGAGGCTATATACAGTGGCGAGGCTATATACAGTAGAGAGGCTATATACAGTAGAGAGGCTATATACAGTAGCGAGGCTATATACAGTAGTGAGGCTATATACAGTAGAGAGGCTATATACAGTGGCGAGGCTATATACAGTAGCGAGGCTATATACAGGCACTGGTTAGTCGGGCTAATTGAGGTAGTATGTGCAAGAAAGTATAGTTAAAACTTCTTATGGCTGCAGTCCCGTTAACGGGACCGATATGACAACAGCCAGTCGAAGTGCAGGGCGCCAAATTCAAAAAGCAGAAATCTTATAATTAAAATTCCTCAGACATTCATGTGTTTTATATCATTTTAAAGGTAATCTTGTTGTTAATCCCACCAAAGTGTCCGATTTCAAATAGGCTTTTCAGCGAAAGCACTACAAACGATTATGTTAGGTCACCACAAAACCACAATAAGCATAGCCATTTTTTCCAGCTAAAGATAGCTTCACAAAAACCAGAATAGAGATAAAATGAATCACTAACCTTCTATTATTTTCATCAGATGACACTCATAGGACTTCATGTTACACAATACATGCATGTTTTGTTTGATTAAATTCATATTTATATAAAAAAATCTGAGTTTACATTGAGGCGACTAGATTCACTAGTTGCAAAAACATCAAGTGACTTTGCATAGCCCATTGTTTCATCAGAAATACTCATCATAAATATAGATGATAATACAAGTTATACACATGGAATTATAGATAAACCTCTCCTTAATGCAACTGCTGTATCAGATTTCAAAAAAACTTTACGGAAAAAGAAACGTACGTTATAATCTGAGACGGCGCTCAAAAGTAAAATACCACAGCTGCAAAGATGGCGTCACCATAAACAAGAAAATACATGATAAATATTCCCTTACCTTTGATGATCTACATCAGAAAGCACACCAGGAATCCCAGGTCCACAATAAATGTTTGTTTTGTTCGAAAAAATCCGTTATTTATGTCCAATTGTTAGCGCGTTTGGTAAACATGTTCAAAAGCTAATTCTGGTCAGCTTTATATCGGACAAAAACTTCAAAATGTGATATTACCGGTCGAAGAAACATTTCAAACTAAGTACAGAATCAAATATTAGGATGTTTTTAACATATAGCTTCAATAAAGTTCCAACCGGAGTATTCTTTCTTCTCTTCGTGAGCAATGGAACGTAAGTGGCTTCCATGAGGAAAAAGCATGATCAGAAAATGGCTGCTTGATGGACACCTGACTGATTCTGCTATCATTCTCTCCCACAACATCATAGAAGTCTCATTATAATTTCTATTGATGGTTGACATCTAGTGGAACCCCTAGGCAGTGCACAATCATTCATATCTCAAGTAGATTTCATTAGGGACTCTGGTGAATACATACAAGCTCAGATTTCTGACTTCCTGTTTTGATTTCAACTCAGGATTTTGCCTGCCAATATGAGTTCTGTTAATCTCACAGACATAATTCAAACAGTTTTAGAAACTTTAGAGTGTTTTCTATCCAATACTAATAATAATATGCAAATATTAGGAATTATGACTGAGGAGCAGGCCGTTTGATATGGGCACCTTTCATCCAAGCTACTCAATACTGCCCCTTCAGCCATAAGAAGTTAATTAAGGTGACTATGCACATATGATAAACAGAAAGTACCAGCAGCGTAAAAGTCCGGGTAACCATTAGATGACCTTTTCAGTAGTCTTACGGATTGGGGGTAAAAACTGTTGATAAGCCTTTTGGTCCTAGACTTGGCCCTCCGGTAACGCTTGCCGTGCAGTGGTAGAGAGAACAGTCTATGACTGGGGTGGCTGGTTCTTTGACTATTTTTTAGGGCCTTCCTCTGACACCATGCAGCTTAGCCCCAGTGATGTACGGGGCCGGTCTCGCACTACCCTCTGTAGTGCCTTGCGGTCGGAGGCTGAGCAGTTGCTATACCAGGCAGTGATGCAACCAGTCAGGATGCTCTCGATGTTGGAGCTGTAGAACCTTTTGAGGATCTGAGGACCCATGCCAAATCTTTTTAGTTTCCTGAGTGGGAATAGGTTTTGTCGTGCCCTCTTTACGACTGTCTTGGTGTGTTTGGACCATTCTAGTTTGTTGGTGATGTGGACACCAAGGACCTTGAAGCTCTCAACCAGCTCCACTACAGCCCCGTCGATGAGAATGGGGGCGTGCTCGGTCCTCCTTTTCCTGTCTTTCACAATCATCTCCTTTGTCTTGATCACGTTGAGGGAGAGATTGTTGTCCTTGCACCACACGGCCAGGTCTCTGACCTCCTCCCTATAGGCTGTCGCACTGTTGTCAGTGATCAGGCCTACCACTGTTGTGTCATCGGCAAACTTAATGATGGTGTTGGAGTCATGCCTCGGCGTGCAGTCATGAGTGAACAGGGAGTACAGGAGGGGACTGAGCACACAGCCCCGTGTTGAGGATCAGCGTGGCAGATGTGTTGCTACCTACCCTCACCACCTGGGGGCGGCCTGTCAGGAAGTCCAGGATCCAGTTGTAGACGGAGGTGTTTAGTCCCAAGATCCTTAGCTTAGTGATGAGTTTTGAGGGTACTATGGTGTTGAATGCTGAGCTGTAGTCAATGAATAGCATTCTCACGTAGATGTTCCTTTTGTCCAGGTGGGAAAGGGCAGTGTTTAGTGTAATAGATATTGCATCATCTGTGGATCTGTTGGGGCGGTATGGAAATTGGAGTGGGTCTAGGGTTTCTGGGATAATGGTGTTGAAGTGAGCCATGACCAGCCTTTCAAATCACTTCATGGCTACAGACGTGAGTGCTACGGGTCTGTAGTCATTTAGGCAGGTTGCCTTAGTCTTCTTGGGCACAGGGACTATGGTGGTCTGCTTGAAACATGTTGGTATTACAGACTCAATCAGGGACATGTTGAACATGTCAGTGAAGACACCTGCCAGTTGGTCAGCACAAGCATGGAGCACACGTCCTGGTAATCTGTCTGGCCCTGCGGCCTTGTGAATGTTGACCTGTTTAAATGTCTTACTCACATTGACTACTGAGAGCGTGATCACACAGTCATCCAGAACAGCTGGTGCTCTCATGCATGCCTCAGTGTTGCTTGCCTCGAAGCGAGCACAGAAGTGATTTAGCTCATCTTTTAGGCTCCTCTCACTGGGAAGCTCGCGGAAGTGCTTCCTTCGTAGTCTGTAATAGTTTGCAAGCCCTGCATTGGAGCTGGTGTAGTACGATTCAGTCTTAGCCCGGTATTGACGTTTTGCTTGTTTGATGGTTCGTCGGAGGGCATAGCAGGATTTCTTATAAGCTTCCGGGTTAGAGTCCAGCACCTTGAAAGTGGCACCTCTACCCTTTAGCTCAGTGCGAATGTTGCCTGTAATTCATGGCTTCTGGTTGGGGTTTGTACGTACAGCTACTGTGGGGATGATGTCCTTGATGAAGATATTTATAAAGCCAGTGCATGATGTGGTGTACTCCTCAATGCAATCGGAAGAATCCCGGAACATGTTCCAGTCTGTGATAGCAAAACAGTCCTGTAGTTTAGCATCTGCTTCATCTGACCACTTTTTTAAAAACCTGAGTCACTGGTGCTTCCTGCTTTAATTTTAGCTTGTAAGCAGGAATCAGGAGGATAGTATTGTGGTCAGATTTACCAAATGGAGGGCGAGGGAGAGCTTTGTATGTGTCTCTGTGTGTGGAGTACAGGTGATCTAGATTTTTTTCACTCTGGTTGCGCATTTAACATGTTGATAGAAATGAGGTAAAACTGATTTAAGTTTCCCTGCATTAAAGTCTCCGGCCACTAGGAGCGCCGCCTCTGGGTGAGTGGTTTCCTGTTTGCTCTTTTCCTTAAACAGCTGACTGAGTGCGGTCTTAGTACCAGCATCCGTCTGTAGTGGTAAATAAACAGCCACGAAGAGTATAGATGAAAACTCTCTATGCAAATAATGTGGTCTACAGTTTATCATAAGATACTCTACTTCAGGCGAGCAAAATCTAGAGACTTCCTTAGATTTCGTGCACCAGCTGTTGTTCACAAATATGCACAGAGCGCCCCCCTTTGTCTAATCCGAGGTGAGTGATCGCTGTCCTGATGTCCAGAAGCTCTTTTTTGCCGTAAGAGATGGTGGCAGAAACATTATGTACAAAATAAGTTACAAATAACGCAAAAAAACAACACATAATAGTACAACTGGTTAGTCGCCCGTAAAACTGCTGCCATTTCTTCAGGCGCCATTATATTTTATAACAATAAAAGAGAAGAAGAAAAACCTCTTCAACTAGTTTCCTATAGATATGACAATAACATCAGCATGTAACAGTGCTAGCCACCCTCCCTCACAAGGCAACATGAGTAGTGGGCCTACAGTCACTGAGACAACATATGTTGATATCAGGCTTAAGCAGGACATCTGGAACAAGAGGAGAGAAAAAGAAAACGTAGCTCCTCAACTACTTTCCTCATTTAGATATGACAATAACATGACATGTGACAGTGGTAGTGAGTAGAGACGTCCACTGAGAACACTCACATACAACAGCATTCTGGGATATTTCAGTTGTATTTGATTCCTACTTGACTGAGTGATATATTTTGCAAAGCAGACTTCCATGCTAAACAGTCATCGTGAGAGGCTGGCAGAGGAGAGGCTGCAAACAGAAACACCTTTGATGAGGGGACTGATCATCATCACATAGATCTGTGGGAAATCTGTCAATGACAAAGTTATAAGTCTGGTTCATGTTCAGTTACCTGTGATGGTGAGGGAGAGGAACTCGCTCTCAGAGGTGAAGTTGTGAGAGAAAACATAATTGTCATAAACACAGCTGTAGTTCCCTTGGTGGGAGTCATCTGCAGCAGGGAAGAGGAAGGCAGCAGAGTGATTGACAGCTGGCTGGGTCTGGGTTCTGTTGGAGCCGGTGAACGTGAGGAGGAAGGAGCCTCCTGGGTACTGTGGCTGAGTGGAGCAGGTGATGGTGAAGTTGTAGCCCCTGAACACCTCGGGCCCCTGTTGGCCCCTGGAGACCCCTCCCATTGAGTCAGTCAGGGAGATATCAGGCTGGACCAGGAGATCTGTAACAAATCAAATCAAAGTGTATTTGTCACGCGCACCGAATACAACAGGTGTAGACCTGACAGTGAAATGCTTACTTACAGGCCCTAACCAACAGTGCAATTTTTAAGTAAAAAATAGATATTATGTGAACAATAGATTAGTAAGGGGGAAAAACAACAGTAAAAAGACAGTGAATAATAACAGTAGTGAGGCAAAATACAGTAGAGAGGCTTTATACAGTAGAGAGGCTATATACAGTAGAGAGGCTATATACAGTAGAGAGGCTATATACAGTAGAGAGGTTATATACAGTAGAGGCTATATACAGTAGAGGCTATATACAGTAGAGAGGATATATACAGTAGTGAGGCTATATACAGTAGAGGCTATATACAGTAGAGGCTATATACAGTAGAGAGACTTTAGACAGTAGAGAGACTATATACAGTAGTGAGGCAAAATACAGTAGAGAGACTATATACAGTAGAGAGGCTATATACAGTAGAGGTTATATACAGTAGAGGCTATATACAGTAGAGAGGCTATATACAGTAGAGGCTATATACAGTAGAGAGGCTATATACAGTAGAGAGGCTATATACAGTAGAGAGGCTATATACAGTAGAGAGGATATATACAGTAGAGGTTATATACAGTAGAGGCTATATACAGTAGAGAGACTATATACAGTAGAGAGGCTATATATAGTAGAGGCTATATACAGTAGAGGTTATATACAGTAGAGGCTATATACAGTAGAGAGGATATATACAGTAGAGAGGCTATATACAGTAGAGAGGATATATACAGTAGAGGTTATATACAGTAGAGGCTATATACAGTAGAGAGACTATATACAGTAGAGAGGCTATATACAGTAGAGAGGTTATATACAGTAGAGAGGTTATATACAGTAGAGGCTATATACAGTAGAGAGACTATATACAGTAGAGAGGCTATATACAGTAGAGGTTATATACAGTAGAGGCTATATACAGTAGAGAGGATATATACAGTAGAGAGGCTATATACAGTAGTGAGACTATATACAGTAGAGAGACTTTAGACAGTAGAGAGGTTATATACAGTAGGGAGGCTATAACAGTAGAGAGGCTATATACAGTAGAGAGACTATATACAGTAGTGAGGCTATATACAGTAGTGAGGCAAAATACAGTAGAGAGGCTATATACAGTAGAGAGACTATATACAGTAGAGAGACTATATACAGTAGAGAGACTTTAGACAGTAGAGAGGTTATATACAGTAGGGAGGCTATAACAGTAGAGAGGCTATATACAGTAGAGAGGCTATATACAGTAGTGAGGCTATATACAGTGGAGAGGCTATATACAGTAGAGAGACTATATACAGTAGAGAGATTATATACAGTAGAGAGACTTTAGACAGTAGAGAGGTTATATACAGTAGGGAGGCAATAACAGTAGAGAGGCTATATACAGTAGTGAGGCTATATACAGTAGACGTTATATACAGTAGTGAGGCTATATACAGTAGAGAGGCTATATACAGTAGTGAGGCTATATACAGTAGGGAGGCTATATACAGTAGAGAGGTTATATACAGTAGAGAGGCTATACACTGTAGAGAGGCTATATACAGTAGTGAGGCTATATACAGTAGAGAGGCTATATACAGTAGGGAGGCTATATACAGTACGGAGGCTATATACAGTATAGAGGCTATATACAGTGGCGAGGATATATACAGTAGCGAGGCTATATACAGTACGGAGGCTATATACAGTAGAGGCTATATACAGTAGCGAGGCTATATACAGTGGCGAGGCTATATACAGTAGAGAGGCTATATACAGTAGAGAGGCTATATACAGTAGCGAGGCTATATACAGTAGTGAGGCTATATACAGTAGAGAGGCTATATACAGTGGCGAGGCTATATACAGTAGCGAGGCTATATACAGGCACTGGTTAGTCGGGCTAATTGAGGTAGTATGTGCAAGAAAGTATAGTTAAAACTTCTTATGGCTGCAGTCCCGTTAACGGGACCGATATGACAACAGCCAGTCGAAGTGCAGGGCGCCAAATTCAAAAAGCAGAAATCTTATAATTAAAATTCCTCAGACATTCATGTGTTTTATATCATTTTAAAGGTAATCTTGTTGTTAATCCCACCAAAGTGTCCGATTTCAAATAGGCTTTTCAGCGAAAGCACTACAAACGATTATGTTAGGTCACCACAAAACCACAATAAGCATAGCCATTTTTTCCAGCTAAAGATAGCTTCACAAAAACCAGAATAGAGATAAAATGAATCACTAACCTTCTATTATTTTCATCAGATGACACTCATAGGACTTCATGTTACACAATACATGCATGTTTTGTTTGATTAAATTCATATTTATATAAAAAAATCTGAGTTTACATTGAGGCGACTAGATTCACTAGTTGCAAAAACATCAAGTGACTTTGCATAGCCCATTGTTTCATCAGAAATACTCATCATAAATATAGATGATAATACAAGTTATACACATGGAATTATAGATAAACCTCTCCTTAATGCAACTGCTGTATCAGATTTCAAAAAAACTTTACGGAAAAAGAAACGTACGTTATAATCTGAGACGGCGCTCAAAAGTAAAATACCACAGCTGCAAAGATGGCGTCACCATAAACAAGAAAATACATGATAAATATTCCCTTACCTTTGATGATCTACATCAGAAAGCACACCAGGAATCCCAGGTCCACAATAAATGTTTGTTTTGTTCGAAAAAATCCGTTATTTATGTCCAATTGTTAGCGCGTTTGGTAAACATGTTCAAAAGCTAATTCTGGTCAGCTTTATATCGGACAAAAACTTCAAAATGTGATATTACCGGTCGAAGAAACATTTCAAACTAAGTACAGAATCAATCATTAGGATGTTTTTAACATATAGCTTCAATAAAGTTCCAACCGGAGTATTCTTTCTTCTCTTCGTTAGCAATGGAACGTAAGTGGCTTCCATGAGGAAAAAGCATGATCAGAAAATGGCTGCTTGATGGACACCTGACTGATTCTGCTATCATTCTCTCCCACAACATCATAGAAGTCTCATTATAATTTCTATTGATGGTTGACATCTAGTGGAACCCCTAGGCAGTGCACAATCATTCATATCTCAAGTAGATTTCATTAGGGACTCTGGTGAATACATACAAGCTCAGATTTCTGACTTCCTGTTTTGATTTCAACTCAGGATTTTGCCTGCCAATATGAGTTCTGTTAATCTCACAGACATAATTCAAACAGTTTTAGAAACTTTAGAGTGTTTTCTATCCAATACTAATAATAATATGCAAATATTAGGAATTATGACTGAGGAGCAGGCCGTTTGATATGGGCACCTTTCATCCAAGCTACTCAATACTGCCCCTTCAGCCATAAGAAGTTAATTAAGGTGACTATGCACATATGATAAACAGAAAGTACCAGCAGCGTTAAAGTCCGGGTATCCATTTGATGACCTGTTCAGGTGTCTTACGGATTGGGGGTAAAAACTGTTGAAAGCCTTTTGGTCCTAGACTTGGCCCTCCGGTAACGCTTGCCGTGCAGTGGTAGAGAGAACAGTCTATGACTGGGGTGGCTGGTTCTTTGACTATTTTTTAGGGCCTTCCTCTGACACCATGCAGCTTAGCCCCAGTGATCTACTGGGCCGTACTGGCACTACCCTCTGTAGGGCCTTGCGGTCGGAGACTGAGCAGTTGCTATACCAGGCAGTGATGCAACCAGTCAGGATGCTCTCAATGTTGCAGCTGTAGAACCTTTTGAGGATCTGAGGACCCATGCCAAATCTTTTTAGTTTCCTGAGTGGGAATAGGTTTTGTCGTGCCCTCTTTACGACTGTCTTGTTGTGTTTGGACCATTCTAGTTTGTTGGTGATGTGGACACCAAGGAACTTGAAGCTCTCAACCAGCTCCACTACAGCCCCGTCGATGAGAATGGGGGCGTGCTCGGTCCTCCTTTTCCTTTAGTCCACAATCATATCCTTAGTCTTGGTTACGTTGAGGGACAGGTTGTTATTCTGACACCACCCGGCCAGGTCTCTGACGTCCTCCCTATAGGCTTGTCGTTGTCTCTGTCGTCTGCAAACTTAATGAAGGTGTTGGAGTCATGCCTGGCCACGCAGTTGTGGGTGAACAGGGAGTACAGGAGGGGACTGAGCACGCACCCCTGAGGGGCTCCAGTGTTGAGGATCAGCGTGGCAGATGTGTTGCTACCTACCCTCACTACCTGGGGGGCGGCCCGTCAGGAAGTCCAGGATCCAGTTGTAGAGGGAGGTGTTTAGTCCCAAGATCCTTAGCTTAGTGATGAGCTTTGAGGGTACTATGGTGTTGAACGCTGAGCTGTAGTCAATGAATAGCATTCTCACGTAGGTGTTCCTTTTGTCCAGGTGGGAAAGGGCAGTGTTAAGTGTAATAGAGATTCCATCATCTGTGGATCTGTTTGGGCGGTATGCAAATTGGAGTGGGTCTAGGGTTTCTGGGATAATGGTGTTGATGTGAGCCATGACCAACCTTTCAAAGCACTTCATGGCTACGGATTTGAGAGCTACGGGTCTGTAGTCATTTAGGCAGGTTGCCTTAGTCTTCTTGGGCACA
Source organism: Salvelinus namaycush (assembly GCF_016432855.1). Taxonomy (NCBI): domain Eukaryota; kingdom Metazoa; phylum Chordata; class Actinopteri; order Salmoniformes; family Salmonidae; genus Salvelinus; species Salvelinus namaycush. The sequence goes on from NW_024058260.1 coordinate 33,832, forward strand.
GGGACTATGGTGGTCTGCTTGAATCATGTTGGCATTACAGACTCAATCAGGGACATGTTGAAAATGTCAGTGAAGACACCTGCCAGTTGGTCAGCACAAGCATAGAGCACACGTCCTGGTAATCTGTCTGGCCCTGCGGCCTTGTGAATGTTGACCTGTTTAAATGTCTTACTCACATCGACTACAGAGAGCGTGATCACACAGTCATCCAGAACAGCTGGTGCTCTCATGCATGCCTCAGTGTTGCTTGCCTCGAAGCGAGCACAGAAGCGATTTGGCTCGTCTCACTGGGAAGCTCGCGGCTGTGCTTCCTTTGTAGTCTGTAATAGTTTGCAAGCCCTGCCACAAGCCCTGCGTTGGAGTTGGTGTAGTACGATTCAGTCTTAGCCCTGTATTGGCGTTTTGCCTGTTTGATGGTTCGTCGGAGGGCATAGCAGGATTTCTTATAAGCTTCCGGGTTAGAGTCCAGCACCTTGAAAGTGGCACCTCTACCCTTTAGCTCAGTGCGAATGTTGCCTGTAATTCATGGCTTCTGGTTGAGGTATGTACGTACAGCTACTGTGGGGATGATGTCCCTGATGAAGATATTTATAAAGCCAGTGCATGATGTGGTGTACTCCTCAATGCAATCGGAAGAATCCCGGAACATGTTCCAGTCTGTGATAGCAAAACAGTCCTGTAGTTTAGCATCTGCTTCATCTGACCACTTTTTTAAAAACCCGAGTCACTGGTGCTTCCTGCTTTAATTTTAGCTTGTAAGCAGGAATCAGGAGGATAGTATTGTGGTCAGATTTACCAAATGGAGGGCGAGGGAGAGCTTTGTATGTGTCTCTGTGTCTGAAGTAGAGGTGATCTAGATTTTTTTCACTCTGGTTGCGCATTTAACATGTTGATAGAAATGAGGTAAAACTGATTTAAGTTTCCCTGCATTAAAGTCTCTGGCCACTAGGAGCGCCACCTCTGGGTGAGTAGTTTCCTGTTTGCTTATATCCTTATACAGCTGACTGAGTGCGGTCTTAGTGCCAGCATCTGTCTGTGGTGGTAAATAAACAGCCACGAAGAGTATAGATGAAAACTCTCTAGGCAAATAATGTGGTCTACAGTTTATCATAAGATACTCTACTTCAGGCGAGCAAAATCTAGAGACTTCCTTAGATTTCGTGCACCAGCTGTTGTTCATAATAGTACAACTGGTTAGTCGCCCGTAAAACTGCTGCCATGTCTTCAGGAGCCATTATATTTTATAACAATAAAAGAAAAGAAGAAAAACCTCTTCAACTAGTTTCCTGTAGATATGACAATAACATCAGCATGTAACAGTGCTAGCCAACCTCCCTCACAGGGCAACATGAGTAGTGGGCCTACAGTCACTGAGACAACATATGTTGATATCAGGCTTAAGCAGGACATCTGGAACAAGAGGAGAGAAAAAGAAAACGTAGCTCCTCAACTACTTTCCTCATTTAGATATGACAATAACATGACATGTGACAGTGGTAGTGAGTAGAGACGTTCACTGAGATAACACTCAAATACAAAAGCATTCTGGGATATTTCAGTTGTATTTGATTCCTACTTGACTGAGTGATCTATTTAGTAAAGCAGACTGACAAGCTAAACAGTAATCATGAGAGGTGCAGAGGAAGTTGTATGAATGAAGGAAATCAGATGAATATAATTATAATATGTTGATATTACCTGAGCAGATCACTGTGAGTCCAGGAGAGAGATCATAACTTCTGGAACACTCCCTCAATGAAGACTCAGACCCAGAACAGGAAACTCCAAACCCTCTAGTGGTGTTTCCAGGAAGTACTGAAACAGTGGAGCCACAACCCAGCTGTCTACACACTACTGCAGCTATATCCCCCCAGATATCAACTCCCACAATCCTCCACTCTCCCTGGTCGTACCACTCCACTCCACCAGCACAGCGACTGCCTCCTCCCACCAGCCTCACATCATCAGGCTCTGAGAAAAGAAAAGAGAGAGACAGTAATCTTACTATTTTCTCACTAAAACACACCTATATTGTCTCTCATATGCTTCACTCCAGGTGAGAAACAATGTTGATTGAGTGACAAACTGTTTCTTACCTGAGCAGGTGAGTCCAACAGCATTACCAGGTAGGCAGGTGTTGTGTTTTCTGTCTGAGGTGTCACATTCCAGGAGAAGGGACTCTTTGCCTTTACACTGGAACTCTTTATCCCAGGTCTGACCCTCACCTCCTCCATAGAGCCCCCCCTGTAGAGCTGCAGGAGCCCCACAGCCAAGCTCCCCACAGACTACCTCTGCATCCTGCCGGTCAAAGTCAGCTTCACACACTGAGGCCCAGGACTGATTGGACTTCACCTCCACTCTCCCAGAGCAGAAACCAGCTCCATCCACAAGCCGCACAGACTCTGGAGAAAAAGAGTTGGTTGAACATTCAATCAGTTTTGTTGATGACACTGTCAAGGACTAAACACAAATATGTTGGATAAAAGATTGTAGTTTGCTATGTTTGATAGTGTAAGAGGTAGAAATGGGTTCTTAGTCACTCAGGATCGGGTTGGGAATAATGCAGGCAGGAGACAGGAATAAGTTCACTTCACTTTATAGAAAATAAACAGCTGGACATCCATCAGGCAGCTTCACTTCAGTACCATCTGAACTACAATGATCTGCCCATGAACATCTCCCATAAACCAATATGACAAACACAAATATAATGTTTAAATACATCTGACATCTCTCCCTATATTTAAATGAAATAAAAACACATAAAACACTATACATGGTAATATTGTATAATGTACAAATAAATCTCTCAATATGACCAGTCTCTTACCTGAACAGATCACATGATGATAATATCCACCATCACAGACACCAAGTTCTTCTATGATGTCACACTGTCTAATAGAAGACTCATCTCCATTGTAACTACAATATAGTGTGACTCCTCTTCTTCCATCTTCAACCAGAGGTCCTCTAGATTCAGCTACAGGATTCCCACAGTCCAGCTCTCTACACACAACCTTAGTCTCTCTCATGCCCCACAACCTAGTACATAGACCTGACCACTCTCCTCTGGAGAAGACTTCCACTGTCCCAGAACAGGAATTGGTTCCATCCACCAGTCTGACTGAGTCTTCAGCTGTAAACAGCAGAGAGGAAAACACAGTGGTGAGGACAGATTATGACAGTGATTCTGTTATTCTAACAGCAGTAATGCTTTGTGGTTGACAAGTATTAGTAGTTCCATAAAACACTACTAGTAATTGGGTTTTAGAATGGTTTGTATGGACACATGAATTTCTCCGTGTGGGATAATAAAGTTGACTAATATTGAACTGCTATAATCACTGTAGATTTATACTCTACCTACCTGGTGGACTGACACTTTGAGCCTGGAAATCTGAGGAGAAAGAGAGAGACAGAGGAGAAAGAGAGAGAAAGAGACAGAGAGATAGAGAGAAACAAAGGAGAAAGGGAGGAGTCAGAGGAGAAAGGGAGGAGTCAGAGGAAGAGAGAGACAGAGGAGAAAGGGAGGAGTCAGAGGAAGAGAGAGACAGAGGAGAAAGGGAGGAGTCAGAGGAAGAGAGAGACATAGGAGAAAGGGAGGAGTCAGAGGAGAAAGGGAGGAGTCAGAGGAAGAGAGATACAGAGGAGAAAGGGAGGAGTCAGAGGAAGAGAGAGACAGAGGAGAAAGGGAAGAGTCAGAGGAAGAGATTATTATTTGACCATGATTGTCATTTATGAACATTTTGAACATCTTGGCCATGTTCTGTTATAATCTCCACCCGGCACAGCCAGAAGAGGACTGGCCACCCCTCATAGCCTGGTTCCTCTCTAGGTTTCTTCCTAGGTTTTGGCCTTTCTAGGGAGTTTTTCCTAGCCACCGTGCTTCTACACCTGCATTGCTTGCTGTTTGGGGTTTTAGGCTGGGTTTCTGTACAGCACTTCAAGATATTAGCTGATGTACGAAGGGCTATATAAAATAAACTTGATTGATTGAAGAGAGAGACAGAGGAGAAAGGGAGGAGTCAGAGGAAGAGAGAAACAAAGGAGAAAGGGAGGAGTCAGAGGAAGAGAGAGACAGAGGAGAAAGGGAGGAGTCAGAGGAAGAGAGAAACAAAGGAGAAAGGGAGGAGTCAGAGGAAGAGAGAGACAGAGGAGAAAGGGAGGAGTCAGAGGAAGAGAGAGACAGAGGAGAAAGGGAGGAGTCAGAGGAAGAGAGAGACAGAGGAGAAAGGGAGGAGTCAGCGGAAGAGAGAGACAGAGGTTAAATGAACATCAACATGACCTTTCATGATGTGATGGGAAGACAGGCTTATCGTTGGTATGGTGCAACAACACCCATGTGTACATACACTATATATACAAAAGTATGTGGACACCCCTTCAAATTGTGTGGTAGAACTTCACAAAGCCATGACCTCAACTCCATCGAACACCTTTGGGATGAATTGGAACGCCGACTTCGAGTCAGGTCTAATCGCCCAACCTCACTAATGCTCTTGTGGCTGAATGGAAGCAAGTCCCTGCAGCAATGTTCCAACATCTAGTGGAAAACCTTCCCAGAAGACTGGAGGCTGTTATAGCAGAAAGGGGGGACCAACTCCATGCAAATGCCCATGATTAGACAGACAGACGGACGGACGGACGGACGGACGGACGGACGGACGGACGGACGGACGGACGGACGGACAGACAGACAGACAGACAGACAGACAGACAGACAGACAGACAGACAGACAGACAGACAGACAGACAGACAGACAGACAGACAGAACTACTAGTCTCCCCTCCACTCTCTCCCTGAGTCCAGGCCCCAGACAGACAGACAGACAGAACTACTAGTCACCCCTCCACTCTATCCCTGAGTCCAGGACCCAGACAGACCTACTAGTCACCCCTCCATTCTCTCCCTGAGTCCAGGCCCCAGACAGACAGACAGACAGACAGACAGACAGACAGACAGACAGAACTACTAGTCACCCCTCCACTCTCTCCCTGAGTCCAGGCCCCAGACAGACAGAACAGCAACACCGTCAGAACTATAGCAGTCTTCATTCTGAAATGACTCTGGTCTTCTTCAGAAGTAGTGCAGTAGTCTACAGGGTTCAGAACTCACCTTTTTAAACACTTCTTATCACTCATATCATGAGGTTTCACATGTGTTTGGTTACATAGTTCCCAATTTAAAACATTAAACATTAAGAGTGTTTACCTAGCAGACCCACATATATAATAAATATACTATAATATACTATATTCATATGCTTTTAGTACTCACACAGGAATCATATCCTGTTTGCAGGTCATGTGTTGTTTTGAGCCAGCAGTAAAACCACACTGACAGGACAGTTCCTCTTATGGCCACTAGGTGGTAATCTGGTGTCACAGACGCAGGACTGAAGACTAGAAAGAAGCATTGTCTCAATTATCTCTCCTTTCTCCTAAAGTGTACACTTGTTCCCTTCCCTTCACTGAAATGACTGGTACACTAAATATGGTGGAAACGCCCACTTGATAACAGAAAGTAGAGTCCTCTGAGTGGAACGGTGGGAGACAAACAGTACCTCCTCTCCCCTTCTCCTCCTCTCCTCTCCTATCCTCAACCCTCTCCCTCTCCCTCTCCCTCTCCCTCTCCCTCTCCCTCTCCCTCTCCCTCTCCCTCTCCCTCTCCCTCTCCCTCTCCCTAAGCTATACAGTCATCGTGAGAGGCTGGTAAAGGAGAGGCTGCAAACAGAAACACCTTTGATGAGGGGACTGATCATCATCACATAGATCTGTGGGAAATCTGTCAATGACAAAGTTATAAGTCTGGTTCATGTTCAGTTACCTGTGACGGTGAGGGAGAGGAGCTCACTCTCAGAGGAGAAGTTATGAGAGAAAACATAATTGTCATAAACACATCTGTAGTTCCCTTGGTGGGAGTCATCTGCAGCAGGGAAGAGGAAGGCAGCAGAGTGATTGACAGCTGGCTGGGTCTGCTGTATGTTGGAGCCGGTGAACGTGAGGAGGAAGGAGCCTCCTGGGTACTGTGGCTGAGTGGAGCAGGTGATGGTGAAGCTGTAGCCCCTGAACACCTCGGGCCCCTGGTGGCCCCTGGAGACCCCTCCCATTGAGTCAGTCAGGGAGATATCAGGCTGGACCAGGAGATCTGTAACAATAAAAGAGAAGAAGAAAAACCTCTTCAACTAGTTTCCTATAGACATGACAATAACATCAGCATGTAACAGTGCCAGCCACCCTCCCTCACAGGGCAACATGAGTAGTGGGCCTACAGTCACTGAGACAACATATGTTGATATCAGGCTTAAGCAGGACATCTGGAACAAGAGGAGAGAAAAAGAAAACGTAGCTCCTCAACTACTTTCCTCATTTAGATATGACAATAACATGACATGTGACAGTGGTAGTGAGTAGAGACGTACACTGAATTAACACTCAAATACAAAAGCATTCTGGGATATTTAAGTTGTATTTGATTCCTACTTGACTGAGTGATCTATTTTGCAAAGCAGACTGACAAGTTAAACAGTCATCATGTGAGGTGCAGAGGAAGTTGTATGAATGAAGGAAATCAGTTGAATATAATTATAATATGTTGATATTTCCTGAGCAGATCACTGTGAGTCCAGGAAGGAGATATAATACATGGACAAAAGTATGTAGAACTCAGCAGTGAGTTTTACAACAGAGGATTATTTTTATGCTCTACGTGGTTCAACACTCGGCGGTCCGTTCTGTGAGCTTGTGTTGTCTACCACTTCATGGCTGAGCCGTTGTTGCTCCTAGACTTGACACGTTGAAAGTCACTGAGATCTTCAGTAAGAACATTCTACTGTCAATGTTTGTCTATGGAGATTGCATGGCTGTGTGCTTGATTTTATACACCTGTCAGCAACAGGTGTGACTGAAAAAGCCGAATCCACTAAAGTCCACTTACTTTTGGCAATATAGTGTGTCAGGATTTGGCCAGGATTGTTCAGGTTTTGGTCACTAGATGCCCCCATTGTGCTTTTTTGACTCTTTTGTTTTTTCCCTTGTTCCAGTTATTATTTGCACCTGTGCCTCATTTCCCTTGAGTGTATTTAAACCCTTAGTGTTCCTCAGTTCTTTGCTCTCTGTTTGTATGTTAGCACCCAGCCCCAGCCATGCTGTGAACTTTTGTTTCTCCAGTTGGATTTTCTTGAGGTACTCTGGTTTTGTTCTTGTTTATTTTTGATTATTCTTTTGAGGTTTGTTTTTCCTTGCTGTTCTTACCACTTTGTGGATTTTCCTTGTGTCTTGGAGGATATACATTTGTTCTCTTGGAATTACTTTTGACGTTGTGGATTTATATTTTTTGCCTGAAGATCTTTTCCTTTTTACTTTATTAAACCACCGTCTCTAATACTGCTGTGTCTGCCTCATCTTCTGGATTCTGCCGACTATTAGTGGCTCAGTTTACTAAGTGACTGTTTCTCACACCGGAGACCCGAGTTCGTAACCGGGTCCTGACAGAAACACAGAGCCAACAAAATGAACCCAGAGGCAGCCAGTACCCAGGACCTTTTTTCCATGCTGTCCCACCACGAGGGGACTGTCCAACGCCACGAAGCTGCTCTGGTTCAGCAAGAGGCCTTAATGGCTAGACATTCTCAACTTCTGTCGGAGATGCTGACTTCCATAAAGCAGATATCTAATCGACTTCCCCCGGCAACCGCTCCTGCCCCAGTACATCAGATTCAAGTGCCCGTGGCAGTTAACCCCCTGGCTGAACCTCGTCTGCCGCCTCCCGACCGGTTCTCAGGTAATCCGAGTGCTTGTAAGGGGTTTTTCACCCAATGTTCTCTCTCCTTCGAGCTGCAACCCTCGTCGTTTCCCACCGACCGGTCCAAGATCGCATATATCATCACCCTGTTGTCGGAAAAAGCCCTAGCCTGGGCTACTGCTGTGTGGGATGCCCAAAGTCCCTGCTGTGCCAGCTACTCTACCTTTGCTGAAGAATTCAAGCGAGTGTTTCAAGGTCCTACCAGCGGCCCTGACTCAGCCAAACAGCTCCTGACTCTCCGCCAAGGTCGGCGCAGCGTGACGGACTATGCCATCCAGTTCCGCACGGTGGAAGCAACGAGTGGCTGGAACGACGAGGCGCTCACAGTGTGCTTTTTGAAGGGTCTTTCCGACACCATCCAAGATGAACTGGCCACTCGGGAACCACCGGACAACCTCGAGTCCCTGATCAAGTTGGCCTCGCGCATAGACCAGCGTCTGAGAGAGAGAGAACTCAACCGTAGACCTCTCACCCTAGCTCCTATCGGTCCCAGCTCCGAGTCTCCACCTTTATCCTCGCTGGCTCCACCAGAACCCATGCAGATTGGACGCATCTCCCAGGCTGAGAGACCGCCGGATGAGGGAGCGATGCTGTCTATATTGCGGCAAACCGGGCCATTTCCGCTCCACGTGTCCCGGGCTCCAGGGAAACGCACTGTCCCGTGCAGGCCTGGGAGGACTGTAACGGGAAACATAACCTCCTCCCATCCATCCAACTCCCGCCTGCTCATTCCAGTCACCCTTTCCTGGGACAACCACGAGCTTCCCTTTCAAGCCTTGGTAGACTCTGAAGCCGCAGGTAACTTCATGGATGGTGTCTGGGCGAAGGAGAATGGCGTTCCCTCTGACCCCATGAGGGTTACTACGTTGGATGGAAGCCCTTTGGGATCTGGACTTGTCACTCGTGTCACTACCCCCTTGCGACTTTCAGTTTCCCAACACCAGGAAGTGATGAACTTTCATCTGATCTCCTGTTCCGAGTTCCCTCTCGTCCTTGGATACCCCTGGCTTCACAGCCATAACCCTCACATCGACTGGTCTGTGGGCACTATCAAGCAGTGGGGTCCTACGTGCCAAGCCACTTGTATCTCCCGAGTTCCCCGAGTTCCCCTCCCGAGTCTCTAGAATCCATCGACCTGTCCCGAGTTCCCGAGTGTTACCATGACCTCAAACCGGTATTTAGCAAACAGAGGGCCACCATGCTACCACCCCATAGACCTTACGATTTCCCCATCGACCTGTTTCCGGGAACCTGCCCCCCCAGGGGTCGGATCTTTTCCCTATCACCTCCCGAACGAGCTGCTATGGATACCTACATCAAGGACGCTCTGGCAGCAGGCCTCATGCGTCCATCCACCTCGCCGGCGGGAGCAGGGTTTTTCTTTGTGGCCAAAAAAGACGGTGGATTACGTCCTTGCATCGACTACCGGGGACTCAATGCCATAACCGTCCGTAACCGCTACCCGCTACCCCTTATGGCCACAGCCTTTGAGCTGCTCCAGGAAGCAGTTGTCTTCAAGCTTGACCTGCGGAACGCATACCATCTTGTGTGGATCAGACCCGGTGACGAGTGGAAGACCGCTTTCAACACGCCTACTGGTCACTACAAATACTTGGTGATGCCCTTCGGCCTGACCAACGCCCCGGCTGTGTTCCAAGCGCCCATAAAAGATGTGCTTAGGGATATGCTTAACATCTTCGTGTTCGTTTACTTGGATGACATCCTCATCTTTTCGAGCTCCCTTCAAGAACACACTAAGCATGTCAGACAAGTACTCAAACGCCTCCTAGACAGCCATTTGTACGTTAATCCGGAAAAATGTGAATTCCATTCCTCCCGAGTACAATTCCTGGGATTTGTAGTGGAACCTGGTCGAGTCCAGATGGACCCCAGGAAGGTAGGGGCGGTAGCGGATTGGCCCACCCCCAGTCCGTTAAGGAAGTTCAGCGTTTCCTGGGATTCACTAACTTTTACCGCAAGTTCATCAAGAACTTCAGCTTGGTGGCAGCCCCTCTCTCAGTTTTAACCAAGGGTGGCAACGCAAGGTTTCTGTGGGGAAAAGAAGCTGAGACGGCCTTCCAAGGACTCAAGCAGCGCATCCTCTCTGCTCCCATCCTGACACTACCAACTGCGGATTAACCTTTTGTGGTGGAGGTAGACGCATCAGAGGTTGGTGTTGGAGCTGTCCTGTCTCAGAGGGGTCAAGACAAGAAGCTTCACCCTTGCGCCTTCTTCTCTCACCGGCTTACCCCGGCCGAGAGGAACTACGATGTGGGGGATCGTGAACTCCTAGCGGTTAAGATGGTATTGAAGGAATGGAGACACTGGCTCGAGGGGGCTTCTCAACCGTTTCAAGTGCTTACGGACCACAAAAATCTGGAGTATATCCAGCAGGCGAAGCGGTTGAACTCTAGACAAGCTCGATGGTCTCTTTTCTTCAATCGATTCCAGTTTATCCTCACCTATAGGCCCGGGTCGAAGAATCTCAAACCGGACGCCTTGTCACGAGTCTACGCTCCTGCCATTCGAGAAGATACTGACATGCCTGTCCTTCCTGCCGCTAAAATCGTGGCTCCGATCTCGTGGCAAGTTGAGGATACCGTGAAACGAGCTCAAGCCATCGAACCGGGTCCTAAAGGAGGTCCTGCCAATCGGTTGTTTGTTCCCAAGGCAACGAGGACCCAGGTCCTTCTGTGGGGGCACTCCTCTCGCCTCACCTGTCACCCGGGCGTAGGTCGCACCTTGGAGTTCATCCAGCGTAAGTTCTGGTGGCCCACCATAAAAGAAGACGTTGCCACTTTCGTCAAGGCCTGTCCCGTGTGCTGCCAGGGCAAATCGTCTCACCTCCGCCTTCAAGGACTCCTTCACCCTTTATCTATTCCCCACCGACCCTGGTCCCATATCTCGTTGGACTTTATTACTTTATTACTGGCCATCCTCCGTCCCATGGTAATACTACTATCCTATCATCATCGACAGGTTTTCTAAGGCGGCCAGGTTCGTCCCCTTGACTAAGTTACCTTCTGCCAAGGAAACGGCTGAGTTGGTGATTAACCATGTGTTCCGAGTCTTCGGCATTCCTCAAGATATGGTTTCCGACAGAGGTCCCCAGTTCGTCTCAAGGTTTTGGAAGGCCTTCTGCCAACTCATAGGGGCCACTGCCAGTCTATCTTCAGGGTACCACCCGGAGTCCAACGGCCAAACCGAGAGGATGAATCAAGAGCTGGAAACCACCCTCAGATGTATGGTCTCCAACAACCCGTCCACATGGTCGTCCTTCATTGTTTGGGCCGAGTACGCGCACAACACCTTGCGCTCCTCCTCCACTGGTATGTCTCCGCACGAGTGTCAGTTTGGCTATGCCCCTCCATTGTTCCCGGACCAGGAGGCAGAAGTCAGAGTGCCTTCAGCCTTGAGGTTCATCAGACGCTGTCGGCTTACGTGGAAGAAGACCCGTCTTAATCTTCTGCGTTCCTCACAGCGGTACCAACGACAAGCCAACAGACGTCGCCATCCCGGGCCTACCCTGCGCCTCGGCCAGAGAGTCTGGCTCTCAACAAAGAACTTACCGCTACGGGTGGAGTCTCGCAAGCTGTCCCAGAAATACATCGGTCCCTTTAAGGTTGCCAGGAGAGTGAATCCCGTTACTTATCGCCTGCACTTACCCAGATCCCTTAAGATTAATCCCACGTTTCACATTTCTTTATTAAAACCTGTTGTTTTTTCTCCCCTTATCCCGGCAGGCAGACCTCCTCCTCCGCCCCGTGTCATCGGAGGCCAGTCGGCTTATACCGTCCATCGGATACTGGATTCCCGCCGGGTGCAGCGGTCCTGGCAGTATCTGGTGGACTGGGAAGGCTACGGTCCCGAGGAGCGCTCCTGGGTTCCTGCCAAAGACATACTGGACCCTGACCTCATTCGTCAGTTCAGGGTCCTCCACCCTGAGAAGGCTGGTAGGAACGTCAGGAGCCGTTCCTAGGGGAGGCTTCTGTCAGGATTTGGCCAGGATTGTTCAGGTTTTGGTCACTAGATGCCCCCATTGTGCTTTTTTGACTCTTTTGTTTTTTCCCTTGTTCCAGTTATTATTTGCACCTGTGCCTCATTTCCCTTGAGTGTATTTAACCTGTTTAGGCAAGGGGTGCCGCTAGCGGCACTCCTCCCACATTCCATTGAAAAGGCAGAGCGGCAAATTAAAAAAAAACAATTATTTGAAATATTTAACTTTCACACATTAACAAGTCCAATACAGCTAATGAAAGATACAGATCGTGTGAATCCAGCCAACATGTCCGATTTTTAAAATGTTTTACAGGGAAGACACAATATGTAAATCTATTAGGTAAACACCTTAGCAAAAGACACCATTTTTTCTTTGTCCACCAACACCAGTAGCTATCACCAATTCGGCTAAACTAAGATATTGATAGCCACTAACCAAGAAAAAACCTCATCAGATGACAGTCTGATAACATATTTATGGTATAGGATAGGTTTTGTTAGAAAAATGTGCATATTTCAGGTAGATATCATAGTTTACAATTGCACCCACCGTCACAAATCGACTAGAATAAATACATAGAGCAACGTGTATTACCTAATTACTAATCATAAAACATTTCGTAAAAATACACAGCATACACTAATCGAAAGACACAGATCCTGTGAATACAGACAATATTTCAGATTTTCTAAGTGTCTTACAGCGAAAACACAATAAATCGTTATATTAGCATACCACATGTGCAAACATTACCAGAGCATTGATTCTAGCCAAAGAGAGCGATAACGTCAACATCGCCAAAATATATTAATTTTTTCACTAACCTTCTCAGAATTCTTCAGATGACACTCCTGTAACATCATATTACAACATACATATAGAGTTTGTTCGAAAATGTGCATATTTAGCCACCAAAATCATGGTTAGACAATGACAAAAGTTGCCCAGCTGGTCAGAAAATGTCGTGCGACATATTAGACAGTGATCTAGTCGTATACATAAATACTCATAAACGTGACTAAAAAATATAGGGTGGACAGCGATTGATAGACAATTTAATTCTTAATACAATCGCTGATTTACATTTTTTAAATTATCCTTACTTTTCAATACAGTTTGCGCCAAGCGAAGCTACGTCTAACAAAATGGCGGCATTAGCGATTAACATTTTTCGACAGAAACACGATTTATCATAATAAATTGTTCTTACTTTGAGCTGTTCTTCCATCAGAATCTTGGGCAAAGAATCCTTTCTTGGGTCTAATCGTCTTTTGGTCGAAAGCTGTCCTCTTGCCATGTGGAAATGCCCACTGCGTTCGGCATGAACTGGAAACGTGCCCAGAGATTCAAAGGGTCTCAGAAATAAATGTCCCAAAATCGCACTAAACGGATATAAATTGCTATAAAACGGTTTAAATTAACTACCTTATGATGTCTTTAACACCTATTACAAGTAAAAACATGACCGGAGAAATATTACAGGCTACACTAATGCTTGGAAAAAGAGCAGGTCGGTGTCCACCGCGCGTCCGGCGCAGCTGGAAAAGAGTTCCTACCTACACGTTTTTTTGTTTTATAGTGGCTGTGATTGCGCAATCGACACCATTCAAAGCGTCATCACGTAAAGACATCCAGGGGAAGACGTAAGCAGTGTCTGTATCCTCATAGCATTCACGGGGACCTTTAAACTGACTCCAGATCAGGGGCCAAGATGTGTGAAATCTGACTCCATGTCAGGGAAATTGCTGTAGAATGAGTTCTGTTCCACTCAGAGACAAAATTTCAACGGCTATAGAAACTAGAGACTGTTTTCTATCCAATAATAATAATAATATGCATATTGTACGAGCAAGAATTGAGTAGGAAGCCGTTTAAAAATTACACGATTTCCAGAAAAAGTGACAACAGCACCCCCTATCCCAATGAAGTTAAACCCTTAGTGTTCCTCAGTTCTTTGCTCTCTGTTTGTATGTTAGCACCCAGCCCCAGCCATGCTGTGAACTTTTGTTTCTCCAGTTGGATTTTCTTGAGGTACTCTGGTTTTGTTCTTGTTTACTTTTGATTATTCTTTTGAGGTTTGTTTTTCCCTGCTGTTCTTACCACTTTGTGGATTTTCCTTGTGTCTTGGAGGATATACATTTTTTCTCTTGGAATTACTTTTGACGTTGTGGATTTATATTCCTTTTTACTTTATTAAATCACCGTCTCAAGTACTGCTGTGTCTGCCTCATCTTCTGGGTTCTGCCGACTATTAGTGGCTCAGTTTACTAAGTGACTGTTTCTCACACTGGAGACCCGAGTTCGTAACCGGGTCCTGACAATAGTGTATTTTGTTATTACCTGAGCAGATCACTGTGAGTCCAGCAAGGAGATCATAGCTTCTGTAACACTCCCTCAGTGAAGACTCAGACCCAGAACAGATAACTCCAAACCCTCTAGTGGCGTTTCCAGGTGGTACTGAAACAGTGGAGCCACAACCCAGCTGTCTACACACTACTGCAGCTATAGCCTTCACGTCAGAGAGAGCTCCCACAGTCCTCCACTCTCCCTGGTCGTACCACTCCACTCCACCAGCACAGCGACTGCCTCCTCCCACCAGCCTCACATCATCAGGCTCTGAGAAAAGAAAAGAGAGAGACAGTAATCTTACTATTTTCTCACTAAAACACACCTATATTGTCTCTCATATTCTTCACTCCAGGTGAGAAACAATGTTGATTGAGTGACAAACTGTTTCTTACCTGAGCAGGTGAGTCCAACAGCATTACCAGGAAGGCAGGTGTTGTGTTTTCTGTCTGAGGTGTCACAGTCCAGGAGAAGGGACTCTTTGCCTTTACACTGGAACTCTTTATCCCAGGTCTGACCCTCACCTCCTCCATAGAGCCCCCCCTGTAGAGCTGCAGGAGCCCCACAGCCAAGCTCCCCACAGACTACCTCTGCATCCTGCCGGTCAAAGTCAGCTTCACACACTGAGGCCCAGGACTGATTGGACTTCACCTCCACTCTCCCAGAGCAGAGACCAGCTCCATCCACAAGCCGCACAGACTCTGGAGAAAAAGAGTTGGTTGAACATTCAATCAGTTTTGTTGATGACACTGTCAAGGACTAAACACAAATATGTTGGATAAAAGATTGTAGTTTGCTATGTTTGATACTGTAAGAGGTAGAAATGGGTTCTTAGTCACTCAGGATCGGGTTGGGAATAATGCAGGCAGGAGACAGGAATAAGTTCACTTCACTTTATAGAAAATAAACAGCTGGACATCCAAATCAGGCAGCTTCACTTCAGTACCATCTGAACTACAATGATCTGCCCATGAACATCTCCCATAAACCAATATGACAAACACAAATATAATGTTTAAATACATCTGACATCTCTCCCTCTATTTAAATGATATAAAAACACATAAAACATGATACATGGTAATAATGTATAATGTACAAATAAATCTCTCATTATCACCAGTCTCTTACCTGAACAGATCACATGAAGATAATATTCACCAAAACAGTAACCAGGTCCTCCTCTGATGTCACACTGTCTAAAAAATGACTCATTTCCCCGACAACTATAAAGAAAGAATCCTCTTCTTCTTCCATCCTTAACCAGAGGTCCAATAGATTCAGCTACAGGATTCCCACAGTCCAGCTGTCTACAAACAACCTTGGCCTCTTTCATTATGCTCCACCAACTAGGACATAGACCCAACCACTCTCCTCTGTAGAAGACTTCCACTGTCCCAGAACAGGAAGTGGTCCCATCCACCAGTCTGACTGAGTATTCAGCTGTAAACAGCAGAGAGGAAAACACAGTGGTGAGGACAGATGATGACAGTGATTCTGTTATTCTAACAGCAGTAATGTAAAGTTTGTATGGACACATGAATTTCTCCATGTGGGATAATAAAGTTGACCAATATTGAACTGCTATAATCACTGTAGATTTATACTCTACCTACCTGGTGGACTGACGCTTTGAGCCTGGAGATCTGAGGAGAAAGGGAGGAGTCAGAGGAAGAGAGAGACAGAGGAGAATGGGAGGAGTCAGAGGAAGAGAGAGACAGAGGAGAAAGGGAGGAGTCAAAGGAAGAGAGAGACAGAGGAGAAAGGGAGGAGTCAGAGGAAGAGAGAGACAGAGGAGAAAGGGAGGAGTCAGAGGAAGAGAGAGACAGAGGAGAAAGGGAGGAGTAAGAGGAAGAAAGAGAGAGAGGAGAAAGGGAGGAGTCAGAGGAAGAGAGAGACAGAGGAGAAAGGGAGGAGTCAGAGGAAGAGAGAGACAGAGGAGAAAGGGAGGAGTCAGAGGAAGAGAGAGACAGAGGAGAAAGGGAGGAGTCAGAGGAAGAGAGAGACAGAGGAGAAAGGGAGGAGTCAGAGGAAGAGAGAGACAGAGGAGAAAGGGAGGAGTCAGAGGAAGAGAGAGACAGAGGTTAAATGAACATCAACATGACCTTTCATGATGTGATGGGAAGACAGGCTTATCGTTGGTATGGTGCAACAACACCCATGTGTACATACACTATATATACAAAAGTATGTGGACACCCCTTCAAATTGTGTGGTAGAACTTCACAAAGCCCTGACTTCAACTCCATCGAACACCTTTGTGATGAATTGGAACGCCGACTTCGAGTCAGGTCTAATCGCCCAACCTCACTAATGCTCTTGTGGCTGAATGGAAGCAAGTCCCTGCAGCAATGTTCCAACATCTAGTGGAAACCCTTCCCAGAAGACTGGAGGCTGTTATAGCAGCAAGGGACCAACTCCATGCAAATGCCCATGATTTTGGATTGAGATGTTTGAACAGCAGGTGTCCACATACTTTTGGTGATTTAGTGTATATTCTGCAGATGGCTGGCTGGCTGGCTGGCTGGCTGGCTGACAGACAGACAGACAGACAGACAGACAGACAGACAGACAGACAGACAGACAGACAGACAGACAGACAGACAGACAGACAGACAGACAGACAGACAGACAGACAGACAGACAGACAGACAGACAGACAGACAGACAGACAGACAGACAGACAGACAGAACTTTTCTCCCTTTAATCTTCTCCCTCTCTCATCTTCTCTTCTCCCCATCTCCTATGCTCCCCCCTCTCCGCTCTCTCCTTTTCTTCTACCCCTCTCTTCTCCTCCCCCTCTATTATCCTCTTCTCCCCATCTTCTCTCCTCTTCTCCCCTCTCCTCTTCTCTCTCTTCTCCTCTTCTCCCCCTCTCTTCTCCTCTTCTCCCACTTTCTTCTTCTTCTCTCCCTTTCCCCTTTACTTCTTCCCCTCTCCTCTCCTCCACCTCAATCTTCTCCCCCTTTCCTCTTCTCACCACTCTCCTCTTCTCCCACTCTCCTCTTCTCCCCCTCTCCTCTTCTCCCCCTCTTCTCCTCTTCTCCCACTCTCCTCTTCTCCCCCTCTCCTCTTCTCCTCCTCTCCCCTCTCCCCTCTCCTCTTCTCTCCCCTCTTCTCTCCCCTCTCCTCTTCTCTCCCCTCTCCTCTTCTCTCCCCTCTCCTCTTCTCTCCCCTCTCCTCTTCTCTCCCCTCTCCTCTTCAGTTTGGAACTTGGTAGTGAGTTTAGTGAGTGTTGCAACCGAGGACAGACCATTTTTAAGCGTTCATCACTCTGTGGTCCCGTTCTGTGTGACCTACCACTTCACAGATGAGCTATAAGACTGTTAAATAGTTCAATAATGGTTACCTGGACTGTCTGCACTGACAATACAAACACTCACAAGACTACACATACACACTATATAAACACTCACGCAGACTACACATATACACTATATAAACACTCACGCAGACTACACATATACACTATATAAACACTCACTAGACTACACATACACACTATATAAACACTCACTAGACTACACATACACACTATATAAACACTCACCAGACTACACATACACACTATATAAACACTCATAAATTACATAGACTTGTAACGGCAGTCTAAGTCGTCCTCCTCATCGGACGAGGAGAGGCGAGAAGGATCGGAGGACCAATGTACAGCGTGGTAAGTTTCCATGATTTAATAACACGAAAACTAGACAAAATACAAAACAACAAACGAACCAACCGTCACAGTCCCGTGTGGAACAAACACTGACACAGGAAACAACCACCCACAAATCCCCAACACAAAACAAGCCACCTATATATGATTCTCAATCAGGGACAACGATTGACAGCTGCCTCTGATTGAGAACCATATTAGGCTGAACACAGAAACAGACAAACTAGACACACAACATAGAATGCCCACCCAGCTCACGTCCTGACCAACACTAAAACAAGCACAACACATAAGAACTCTGGTCAGGACGTGACAAGACTAAACACACACATATTTTACATTCAATATATGCCACTTTACCCTGCTTTCATGTACATATCTACCTCAAATACCTTATTATTATCTATCCTGATGTCTAGTCACTTTACCCTGCCTTCATGTACATATCTACCTCAAATACCGTATTATTATCTATCCTGATGTCTAGTCACTTTACCCTGCCTTCATGTACATATCTACCTCAAATACCTTATTATTATCTATCCTGATGTCTAGTCACTTTACCCTGCCTTCATGTACACATCTACCTCAAATACCTTATTATTATCTATCCTGATGTCTAGTCACTTTACCCTGGCTTCATGTACACATCTACCTCAAATACCTTATTATTATCTATCCTGATGTCAAGTCACTTTACCCTGCCTTCATGTACATATCTACCTCAAATACCTTATTATTATCTATCCTGATGTCTAGTCACTTTACCCTGCCTTCATGTACATATCTACCTCAAATACCTTATTATTATCTATCCTGATGTCTAGTTACTTTACCCTGCCTTCATGTACATATCTACCTCAAATACCTTATTATTATCTATCCTGATGTCTAGTCACTTTACCCTGCCTTCATGTACATATCTACCTCAAATACCTTATTATTATCTATCCTGATGTCTAGTCACTTTACCCTGGCTTCATGTACACATCTACCTCAAATACCTTATTATTATCTATCCTGATGTCAAGTCACTTTACCCTACCTTCAAGTATATATCTACCTCAAATACCTTATTATTATCTATCCTGATGTCTAGTCACTTTTCCCTGCCTTCATGTACATATCTACCTCAAATACCTTATTATTATCTATCCTGATGTCGAGTCACTTTACCCTGCCTTCATGTACATATCTACCTCAAATACCTTATTATTATCTATCCTGATGTCTAGTCACTTTACCCTGCCTTCATGTACATATCTACCTCAAATACCTTATTATTATCTATCCTGATGTCTAGTCACTTTACCCTGCCTTCATGTACATACAGTGCATTAGGAAAGTATTCAGACCCCTTGTCTTTTTCCACATTTTGTTACGTTACAGCCTTATTCTAATATTAATTTAAAAACAATCCTCATCAATCTACACACAATGCCCCATAATGACAAAGCAAAACAGGTATTTAGACATTTTTGGTAATTTATTAAAAGTAAAAAGCAGAAAAACACTATCGTTCTAAAGTTTGGGGTCACTTTGAAATGTCCTTGTTGTTGAAAGAGAAGCACATTTGTTGTCCATTAAAATAACATCAAATTGATCAGAAATACAGTGTAGACATTGTTAATGTTGTAAATGACTATTGTAGCTGGAAACGGCAGATTCTTTTTGGAATATCTACACAGGTGTTCAGAGGCCCATTATCAGCAACCATCACTCCTGTGTTCCAATGGCACGTTGTGTTAGCTAATCCAAGTTTATCATCTTAAAAGGCTAATTGATCATTACTGTAGTAGTGAATGGATACAGGCTGGTAAAAACAGGAAACTAAGCCATTATAAAGGCTTAGGTAAGCTTAAAGTACATTGTCTATTGTAGAGGACAGGAAAATAAAGAAAGGCCATAAGTGCATAGACAAGCTGGAAATTCCAAGGTCAGAGGGACATACAAAAGAGGGGGCCAGCCAAATGATCAACATATGGACTATAGGCATAATACATATTTATATTAGGACACTGAGAAGGTCCTGGCACCATTGTAATCTAATCAAGAGCGGATACAAGCGTTATGGGGCACGAACAAGCAGGAAGCCTGAAAATGAAAGACAATGGTAACATATGACTATGAGAAGTAACTTAATGTGCGTATGTAATGGACTGAGATACTGTATGTGTATAAAAACAGAGCGAGGGCTTAGGAAAGGTGGTCTTTCCGCGGACTGACACGGCTTGTGATACATTGTATTAAAAGTCTATTTGAATTTACAAGTTCTTGTAAGTGTTATGTTTTGAACCGATTATCCACGACATATTTGGCGAGCTTAGCCAGGAGGGACAGGGACTACGGAATGGCGTTCGGGGCTGGTGATAGTTTCTTTGGACAATCTTGCAAACAATGTGGCCACAACTATAAAAAGGTAAGCTTGTTCTTACATAGTTGAAATGTTTGTATGGATTGCTTCAGAGGTCCTGTCTCAGCGAGAAGGGCGCCACGTAAGTCTCTCTTTCAAATTTCCTAAAAAGAAACCAGTAAATACTAAAGAACTTTTGAATTCAATAAATTTGCATGTATGTGTAATTTGGGGAATTGTATTAAATATAAAGGTATGCGCATGTGTAGAAACTAAGTGATTAGAAGCTGTGAATTTTGCGGGTGTCAGGCTGCGTTTAGCGGAGCGGGCATGCACTCGTTCTGATCGGACCGTTCGAATGTGTAGCTTAAATGATGCGGTTGTTTGCGCCATCTGGCTGAGATGCCTGGCTATAATGTGGGACAGCCCATACGGTCAAAACAGATAATGTAGGTAGAAAATCCTGTGATACCTCTTCGATAAAATTAGTAGAAGGAATGCTTGGACAGGTTACTTATGAATAATGGTTCTAAAAAGAATAAAGAACTTCATAAATAAGTAGTTAGGAAGCCACGATTACCGCCCTTTAAAAAGGAACATTTTAGAAAGGGGTCTGCTTGGGTGGGATATTCACGGCAGGAGGGTCTGTGGGTGAATATTTATAGAACGCGGGAGAACGCTGGCCTGATTGTGCGGGGTTCAACTGCAAAGGAAATCCTGCAGATAAAAACGCTCCGTCTAGCTAAACGGGGGTTGAAAATCGGTAGGTCACGCCACGATATTGCTCTAATACGGAATAGAGATCAGTATTGGGTGGGTGAATAGGATATGAAGACAGGCTGGCCCGATTAGGTAGTAGTCTCGTCATATCGTGAAAAATCCTATAGTATAATTCCGGTTTATGTTGAGAAAATGAAATAAATTAGTAGGAACCAACTAGAGGTCGTTTTTAAGTAAAAACGAAGAGTATGTGTGAATAGATGAATGAGAATTCTTTGTGATGAATGAGCAGATTAGGAAAAAATAGGAAAATAGTGTGTGTGTGTCTGTGACCAACTGCTGGTAGGAAGAGGAATGCGCAAGCCTCTCTGACTGTTAACTGAGTGTAATTTGAGAAGGAGAGTGCACTTAACTCACAGGGAAGAGGAACAAAATCGAAAAATATTGGGCAAAATAAGTTATAAATAACGATAAAAATTGACGTGATAATGTGTTAAAAGACCATTGTAAAAATACAATAGGTGTTAAAGGGGTATTAAACTAAGGCACGAATAGTATATAAACGGAAAGAAAGTTTAAAATATACTGAAATTATACTATGAGGTTAAAATAAATATTATACTATGAGGTTAAAATAAATATTATACTATGAGGTTAAAATAAATCTAGGCTGTCTAGAATGACAAAAATACACTAGAAAAAGCAGCGATCAGCCGCTCTGTACCAACAGAGACTGCAGTCTAAAAATAGCCTGAAGGACAGAGAGGGGTGTAAAAAATACTGAGGCTTGTTTCACTAAAACCACGAATCAGGAATTAAACAGTAAAATGGGCTAAAAGACAATGAAGCAATAAGAAAATAAAGGGATAAGAAAGTGTAGACATTATAACTAGCTAAATTATAAGGAAAAATGTATTAAATTGGATTTAATACACTGAATAAAGTTAAAGTGATAAAATAAGCAAACTAATAAAATGAATAAATAATGATATCTGTAAAGGGAAAAACACAGTGATATTTGAAGTACTGTACTAGAATAAGACATTAAGTCATCTGTAGTATTCAGAAATATAGTACAGACATTATAGAGTAGGCTTTGATAGGAGAAATTAAGTGATGTGACAAATGAATTATTAATTGGAAAGGGGATTAGCTCTACCTTGGAAAAATAGTAAATAAAAGGTGTATAACAGAAGTGGAGTATTTAGGAAAAATAAATAAATAAATAGTGGCATGAAAACAAAAGGACTGTTTCTCCCCCTAAACATAGAGAGATGAGGGATTTAATAAAGCCATGGAGTCACTGAAAGAAGACTGTTTCTCCCTAGCATAGAGAGATGAGGGATTTAATAAAGCCATGGAGTCACTGAAAGAAGACTGTTTCTCCCTAGTATAGAGAGATGAGGGATTTAATAAAGCCATGGAGTCACTGAAAGAAGACTGTTTCTCCCTAGCATAGAGAGATGAGGGATTTAATAAAGCCATGGAGTCACTGAAAGAAGACTGTTTCTCCCTAGCATAGAGAGATGAGGGATTTAATAAAGCCATGGAGTCACTGAAAGAAGACTGTTTCTCCCTAGCATAGAGAGATGAGGGATTTAATAAAGCCATGGAGTCACTGAAAGAGGACTGTTTCTCCCTAGCATAGAGAGATGAGGGATTTAATAAAGCCATGGAGTCACTGAAAGAGGACTGTTTCTCCCTAGCATAGAGAGATGAGGGATTTAATAAAGCCATGGAGTCACTGAAAGAGGACTGTTTCTCCCTAGCATAGAGAGATGAGGGATTTAATAAAGCCATGGAGTCACTGAAAGAGGACTGTTTCTCCCTAGCATAGAGAGATGAGGGATTTAATAAAGCCATGGAGTCACTGAAAGAAGACTGTTTCTCCCTAGCATAGAGAGATGAGGGATTTAATAAAGCCATGGAGTCACTGAAAGAAGACTGTTTCTCCCTAGCATAGAGAGATGAGGGATTTAATAAAGCCATGGAGTCACTGAAAGAAGCGCACATTAGTTCTACCGAATTCGGATTGAATATGAAAAAACTGGATAATGGAGGACGCCATTACCCGGTAACATTCTATCATCAGAAAATACATTACGATGAAAGACAAATGTGGTTCCGTTCGTCCTCGCAGACGTGCGGGTGATTAGCAGAATTATTGACAATATCTAAGAACCAATAAGAAAATAGCTCCCTGTTTTGGATATGGTGATATCGCGTATGGGGAAAATTAGTGTACGGTGACACTAGAACCTAGTGCGGTAGCAGGAAATGCCGCTATACAAGAGTTTGTATCCTTGTCAAAATAGCAAACAACTAATCGGTTTGAGGTTAGTAGGTATGGAATTTTCACTTGGCGGTGTATAGTCTCTGATTGATCAATGAGTGGTTCATAGAGATTACAGTTTATATGTGATGAAAAAAGTATTAGATCATGTTTTACCTAACTTCTAGTAGAGTAGCGATGGAATTTTAATTGTTAGACATTCTATACCGTCATTCTCTGAAACTGTTAAGACGCTTATAGAATAAAATCTATGTATAAGTAATACTATTGGTTTGCTGATTAAAAGGTAACATTGTGAATATTAACGATATGTATACTTTCTTTTCCAGAAAAAAAGGGTTTAATCTTCTCTGGTCAAAATGTCATTATAGACTGCATTACTGTGGAAAGCAGTTAGTTAAAGTCAGCCGCTTTAAAAATAAGCTAAAAATGGAGTTCCGGATAAGTGAGTCCAGTCCCTTTGTGTTCTTGGCCTATGGTTCACTAGTAAGTACACCATGTACCGGGAATGAATATGCATTAGTGGATTTATTGGAAGGGTTTTTTCCAATTCAGTTTCAAATTGGGTATGCAGAAGGATGGAAATGTTTTTTGAAAAATGTATTTAAGTTGTTTCTAAAGAAAGGGGAGTGGAAACATTTTAATGGTGTCAAAATGCCCTGAATCCTAAGAATTTCCTGTGAAAGACTGATCACCTTCACTAGAAATTGTTGGAACAGGTGGGATTTAATTATAAAATGATTAAGAAACACCAGTCTCTATTCAAAGTGTATAATTACTTTGAAAATCTATTATTTCCCTGGGGAAATTATGAAGAGTTGTAATCTTAAATTGACTAAGTTATTCAAATAGGTTTCTTTTTTCTTTTTTCTTTTGATATAACATGGGTTCATAGGTAAAATTATCAGTTCCCTGGGGTTATGGTCTTTGGGTAAATACACAAATGTGCTTTGTTCATTCTGCATATAAAAAGGAAAATAGGTTAAAAAGTGATGAAAGTTACTCCAAAGGGTTTATTGGAGTGTGGGTCTCTGTGAGGGTTATGTTGATAACTACATAATCTGTAATTCGTCTGAGAGATCACCAGTAGAATAAGGGAGTTATCATGTCAGAATGCTTTTAGGCATGCTAGAGAATATCACCACAACAAGTGTGTGTGGAGCTCAAACCCTAACTGACTGAATAATGAGGGACAACTGTGTCTGATGACCTGTGAACTGTATCTAAAAATAGACATGCTGAAATTATATTTGATGGGAGAAGACAAACTAAAAGGAATTGGGGTACTGACCTTTTATTACCAGGCCACTCATGAGAGAAAAACTGAGACAAAAGGGCTATTTGGAAAATAGATATTACTGGTAATAAAAGTTTTTAGTATAAATGTAAATTACTAAAGGGATGATGTGTATTGAATAGATAAGGTCAAATTTGAGTTAAAGTAAACACTAAGGACTGTTATCCTGAATATTGGGTTGGAAAATGTATTTAAAAAAAGAACGGTTTATGTATTTGGATATAGAACTGTTTAAATTTACTAGGCCTAGGGAAGCTTTGGAAACTAATCCTGAGACAGGGTGGTTGACAAAACTTACAGAATATTAGAATTAAAGTTTTTTTTGTTTCTTTTGTGTTATAGTGTCATTGGAATTGTAATGATATAATGTAATAATATAAGTAATTGAATAAAAAGGTAGTCTGTTGTGCGATGATACCCAAGGATGAAGAAGAAAGAGACCAACAATAACATTGGCATAGAATGAAACGGATGGACGTTTTCCCCAGGTTTAATTACATTAAAAATAGTGGTAATTTATTGTAAATGTGCAGTTATTATTATAATTATTAATTATTATTATAATTTATTTTTCTCTTTTACTTGTTTGGTCAATTTATTTTTGTATTAAGGAACATAAGGGTGTATATTGTTCCTGAGGAGGGAATGATATATATACATTTATTAAAATTGATTTAAGAATGTTTTAAGTATGTATCAAACAATGGAAGGAAATTAGGAGTAGTGTTATGGGTTAGAAAAACTGTGACTACATTGGGGATATGAGGGGTCTCATAAATGAAGGTAATGGTAGTGAAGGGGTGTTATTTCTAGAAACTATGTATAAAAATAGAGATAATTCACAGAAAAGGAAAGACAGCTGGCTGTGTAAAATATAGGGACAATTCTAAAGTAAATAGAACAATTCACATACCTAAATTATGGTAAAAGTAATAAGTGGTGGCATTTTGAACACTAGAGCAAAAGTTGAAGAAACTTATGACTTAGTTTTTTGAGGATTGGATATTCTTCCAACTGGAAGACACTTGACTGATTACATGTTATTTTACAGCAGTTGCTGTAGGGACCATCATTTGACTATCATTATGAATATTTCTGTGGCAGGAGGCCAGGTATTTGAAGCAGAATGTTTACATAGGGCTGTTATTTAAAAATTAAGATTTAGTGATCTTGCTATAAGAAGAAAGTCTGTTGTCAGGAAATAACCCATGTGTTAGTGTGTATGTCCTCAGGAAAAAACAGCCAGAAATGGAAGGGCTTGGGATGAATTCTGGAGACTGAGTGTACATCAAGATACACCAGGCTGGTGGTATACTTCTTACAGCACTGCAGTGGTAAAGATCTTCATGTCTCTCTTTGGTGGGTGCATAAGTCTCACGAGAAGTGAGGTCCAGCTGAATAATGGGTGAGCTTGAAAACACCATGACAGAGGACGTGGAACCAGAGAGAGAGAGAGAGAGAGAGAGAGACTAGATTCCACTATAGACATACTGGGTTGAGTTTGGGGGCTACTTGTTTTATTTTTTAATGCATCATGTGAAAAAGAATAGATGGTAGGATATTGTACTCTAAACAAACATGTTAAAGGAATTGATGTGAAAGCATATACAGTGTTGAATTACGTCAAGAAGAGATAATGTTGATTAAGGTTATGCACATGATTATCAGTTGAAATGGAGCAGATGGGAAACTAAGTAAAAAATGACATGATTTGGGAACACCTCTCAGAACCTGGGGCCGAAAGGGGAAGACTGCGTGGAAGCATGAGGAAGCTTTTTAGGGCTTTTATTTTTGTGGAGTCCAGCAGAAAAGTATCCTGGAGGCATAGAGTCAGGTGAAGAGAGAGTGGGAATTGTCATGGTCTCAGATTTCAGTTTTCATGAATATATTTATGCATAACACATAACATGGTCAATACTGTTATGTTTTGTATTTTGCTTTCCAAGTCTTATGTTTAGGAAACCAGAAGGAGAGGGGTTCGCCAGCTTCAGCTGGAATGTCAGTTTGTTGTGTGATGAGTGATGGAAGTAAGAGGATGTATGGTGTAATCATAGAACAGAGGCCATAAGTCTCTAAGTCTGAATGCCTCACAGAAAGAAGGCAGAAACCTGAACCAGGACGAGAGGTTCCGCGTCTGATGATCCAAGGGGACCAGAAGGACCTCTCCCAGTGATACCAGGAGATCTAGTCCACGTTCGAGTGTTCCGGAGGAAGTGGGATCAACCGAGGAGAGAAGGACCCTATGAGGTGGCCCAAAGCAACAAGAACGGCTGTCCAAGTGAAAAGGAAGCCAGACGTGGTACCATCTGAACCACTGCACCTGAGTCCCAAACAGAGAGAAGGACACAACCACCATAGAGATGAGGACACAGAGGATGCTGATTCACCAGGAGGGAGCCCGGAGGGAGCAGAGCAGCGGAAGCAACGATTGAGACGCCAGGGAGGAGCCAAGAAAACAGCAAATCAAGTGAAAGCCAAAATACGCCAAGTGCCCGACTAATGCACCAGAAGAGGAGGAGAGGCCTCACAAGGAACAGAATGAGAACATCTACTTCCCATAAAATTGACACCCTTCCAGATAGGAAGCCAGTCCGGCCTGAGGAGGGAGCCTCAGGTGAAGAAAGAGGAGGAAAAGTCCCACAAGCTGAAGAAAATGGGGATTTCCCCACAATTGACTTTTCAACTCTTGAATGGTCTCCTTTACAGACAATTGAAGTTAGAACAACAAAAGAATAATGACATTGACATAACAGAAGTAACAGTGAGTGCTAGTATAGAAACAACAGACTCATGCACAATCAAGATGTATGGTGGAAACAGGAAGAGAAGAGAGGAACCAGCCGAACAATCCAAAAAGACTGACAAGGTTAGAATCTCTGTTCCACCTCAACTCATAACAGAAGCAGGAGAACTTAAGTCTATCTCAATAATAAGGATCAAACCTTTACCGGAGATTGCACTCTGTGGATGGACACATCACCAAACAAAGGGAGAAGTCGTTTGGGACCCGAAAGGATGTGACCTGACATTAATCAAAGAAAAAGACGAGTGGGTGCTCATCATGAACAAGAACAACAGTGACCGAAGGGAGTAGCACCACGGTCATTAAGATTGATCCTACCCCTGCACCTGAACAGG
>NW_024058261.1:0-61454 GCF_016432855.1 Salvelinus namaycush
GACTACTACTACCTGAGAGAAGACTACTACCTGAGAGACTACTACTACCTGAGAGACTACTACTACCTGAGAGACTACTACTACCTGAGAGTCTAATACTACCTGAGAGACTACTATTACCTGAGAGACTACTACTACCCTAGAGACTACTACCTGAGAGACTACTACTACCTGAGAGACTACTACTACCTGAGAGACTACTACTACCTGAGAGACTACTACTACCTGAGAGACTACTACTGCCTGAGAGACTACTACCTGAGATACTACTTCTACCTGAGATACTACTACTACCTGAGAGACTACTACCTGAGAGACTACTACTACCTGAGAGACTACTACCTGAGAGACATACTACCTGAGAGACTACTATTACCTGAGAGACTACTACTACCTGAGAGACTACTACTACCTGAGAGACTACTACCTGAGAGACTACTACTACCTGAGAGACTACTACTGCCTGAGAGACTACTACCTGAGATACTACTTCTACCTGAGATACTACTACTACCTGAGAGACTACTACCTGAGAGACTACTACTACCTGAGAGACTACTACCTGAGAGACTACTGCTACCTGAGAGACGACTACACCTGAGAGACTTCTACTACCTGAGAGACTACTACTACCTGAGAGACTACTACCTGAGAGACTACTACTACCTGAGATACTACTACTACCTGAGAGACTACTACCTGAGAGACTACTACTACCTGAGAGACTACTACCTGAGAGACTACTACTACCTGAGAAACTACTACTACCTGAGAGACTACTACTACCTGAGAGACTACTACTACCTGAGAGACTACTACCTGAGAGACTACTACTACCTGAGAGACTACTACTACCTGAGAGACTACTACCTGAGAGACTACTACTACCCGAGCTACTACTACCTGAGATACTACTTCTACCTGAGATACTACTACTACCTGAGAGACTACTACGTGAGAGACTACTACTACCTGAGAGACTACTACTACCTGAGAGATTACTACTACCTGAGAGACTACTTCTACCTGAGATACTACTACTAACTGAGAGACTACTACTACCTGAGAGAACTACTACCTGAGAGACCTACTACTACCTGAGAGACTACTACTACCCGAGCTACTACTACCTGAGATACTACTTCTACCTGAGATACTACTACTACCTGAGAGACTACTACCTGACAGACTACTACTACCTGAGAGACTACTACTACCTGAGAGACTACTACTACCTGAGATACTACTTCTACCTGAGATACTACTACTACCTGAGAGACGACTACCTGAGAGACTACTACTACCTGAGAGACTACTACCTGAGAGACTACTACTACCTGAGAGACGACTACTACCTGAGAGACTACTACTACCTGAGAGACTACTACTACCTGAGAGACTACTACTACCTGAGAGACTAATACTACCTGAGAGACTACTATTACCTGAGAGACTACTACTACCTGAGACTACTACTGAGAGACTACTACCTGAGAGACTACTACTACCTGAGAGACTACTACTACTTGAGAGACTACTACTACCTGAGAGACTAATACTACCTGAGAGATTACTACTACCTGAGAGACTACTACTACCTGAGAGACTACTATTACCTGAGAGACTACTACTACCTGAGAGACTACTACTACCTGAGAGACTACTACCTGAGAGACTACTACTACCCGAGCTACTACTACCTGAGATACTACTTCTACCTGAGATACTACTACTACCTGAGAGACTACTACTACCTGAGAGACTACTACTACCTGAGAGACTACTACTACCTGAGAGACTACTACTACCTGAGAGACTACTTCTACCTGAGATACTACTACTACCTGAGAGACTACTACCGGAGAGACTACTACTACCTGAGAGACTACTACTACCTGAGAGACTACTACCTGAGAGACGACTACTACCTGAGAGACGACTACTACCTGAGAGACTACTACTACCTGAGAGACTACTACTACCTAAGAGACTAATACTACCTGAGAGACTACTATTACCTGAGAGACTACTACTACCCTAGAGACTACTACCTGAGAGACTACTACTACCTGAGAGACTACTACTACCTGAGAGACTACTACTACCTGAGAGAATACTACTACCTGAGAGACTACTACTACCTGAGAGACTACTATTACCTGAGAGACTACTACTACCTGAGAGACTACTACTACCTGAGAGACTACTACCTGAGAGACTACTACTACCTGAGAGACTACTACTACCTGAGAGACGACTACAACCTGAGAGACTACTACTACCTGAGAGACTACTACTACCTGAGAGACTACTACCTGAGAGACTACTACTACCCGAGCTACTACTACCTGAGATACTACTTCTACCTGAGATACTACTACTACCTGAGAGACTACTACGTGAGAGACTACTACTACCTGAGAGACTACTACTACCTGAGATACTACTACTACCTGAGAGACTACTACCTGAGAGACTACTACTACCTGAGAGACTACTACCTGAGAGACTACTACTACCTGAGAGAAGACTACTACCTGAGAGACTACTACTACCTGAGAGACTACTACTACCTGAGAGACTACTACTACCTGAGAGACTAATACTACCTGAGAGACTACTATTACCTGAGAGACTACTACTACCCTAGAGACTACTACCTGAGAGACTACTACTCCCTGAGAGACTACTACTACCTGAGAGACTACTACTACCTGCGAGACTACTATTACCTGAGAGACTACTACTACCTGAGAGACTACTACTACCTGAGAGACTACTACCTGAGAGACTACTACTACCTGAGAGACTACTACTACCTGAGAGACGACTACTACCTGAGAGACTACTACTACCTGAGAGACTACTACTACCTGAGAGACTACTACCTGAGAGACTACTACTACCTGAGAGACTACTATTACCTGAGAGACTACTACTACCTGAGAGACTACTACCTGAGAGACTACTACTACCTGAGAGACTACTACTACCTGAGATACTACTACTACCTGAGAGACTACTACTACCTGAGAGACTACTACTACCTGAGAGACTACTATTACCTGAGAGACTACTACTACCTGAGAGACTACTACTACCTGAGAGACTACTACCTGAGAGACTACTACTACCTGAGAGACTACTACTGCCTGAGAGACTACTACCTGAGATACTACTTCTACCTGAGATACTACTACTACCTGAGAGACTACTACCTGAGAGACTACTACTACCTGAGAGACGACTACCTGAGAGACTACTACTACCTGAGATACTACTACTACCTGAGAGACTACTACGTGAGAGACTACTACTACCTGAGAGACTACTACTACCTGAGAGACTTCTACTACCTGAGAGACTAATTCTACCTGAGATACTACTACTACCTGAGAGACTACTACCTGAGAGACTACTACTACCTGAGAGACTACTACCTGAGAGACTACTACTACCTGAGAGAAGACTACTGCCTGAGAGACTACTACTACCTGAGAGACTACTACTACCTGAGAGACTACTACTACCTGAGAGACTAATACTACCTGAGAGACTACTATTACCTGAGAGACTACTACTACCCTAGAGACTACTACCTGAGAGACTACTACTACCTGAGAGACTACTACTACCTGAGAGACTACTACTACCTGCGAGACTACTATTACCTGAGAGACTACTACTACCTGAGAGACTACTACTACCTGAGAGACTACTACCTGAGAGACTACTACTACCTGAGAGACTACTACTACCTGAGAGACGACTACTACCTGAGAGACTACTACTACCTGAGAGACTACTACTACCTGAGAGACTACTATTACCTGAGAGACTACTACTACCTGAGAGACTACTACCTGAGAGACTACTACTACCTGAGAGACTACTACTACCTGAGATACTACTACTACCTGAGAGACTACTACTACCTGAGAGACTACTACTACCTGAGAGACTACTATTACCTGAGAGACTACTACTACCTGAGAGACTACTACTACCTGAGAGACTACTACCTGAGAGACTACTACTACCTGAGAGACTACTACTGCCTGAGAGACTACTACCTGAGATACTACTTCTACCTGAGATACTACTACTACCTGAGAGACTACTACCTGAGAGACTTCTACTACCTGAGAGACGACTACCTGAGAGACTACTACTACCTGAGAGACTACTATTACCTGAGAGACTACTACTACCTGAGAGACTACTACTACCTGAGAGACTACTACCTGAGAGACTACTACTACCTGAGAGACTACTACTGCCTGAGAGACTACTACCTGAGATACTACTTCTACCTGAGATACTACTACTACCTGAGAGACTACTACCTGAGAGACTACTACTACCTGAGAGACTACTGCTACCTGAGAGACGACTACACCTGAGAGACTACTACTACCTGAGAGACTACTACTACCTGAGAGACTACTACCTGAGAGACTACTACTACCTGAGATACTACTACTACCTGAGAGACTACTACCTGAGAGACTACTACTACCTGAGAGACTACTACCTGAGAGACTACTACTACCTGAGAAACTACTACTACCTGAGAGACTACTACTACCTGAGGGACTACTACTACCTGAGAGACTACTACCTGAGAGACTACTACTACCTGAGAGACTACTACTACCTGAGAGACTACTACCTGAGAGACTACTACTACCCGAGCTACTACTACCTGAGATACTACTTCTACCTGAGATACTACTACTACCTGAGAGACTACTACGTGAGAGACTACTACTACCTGAGAGACTACTACTACCTGAGAGATTACTACTACCTGAGAGACTACTTCTACCTGAGATACTACTACTAACTGAGAGACTACTACTACCTGAGAGACTACTACCTGAGAGACTACTACTACCTGAGAGACTACTACTACCCGAGCTACTACTACCTGAGATACTACTTCTACCTGAGATACTACTACTACCTGAGAGACTACTACCTGACAGACTACTACTACCTGAGAGACTACTACTACCTGAGAGACTACTACTACCTGAGATACTACTTCTACCTGAGATACTACTACTACCTGAGAGACGACTACCTGAGAGACTACTACTACCTGAGAGACTACTACCTGAGAGACTACTACTACCTGAGAGACGACTACTACCTGAGAGACTACTACTACCTGAGAGACTACTACTACCTGAGAGACTACTACTACCTGAGAGACTAATACTACCTGAGAGACTACTATTACCTGAGAGACTACTACTACCTGAGAGACTACTACCTGAGAGACTACTACTACCTGAGAGACTACTACTACTTGAGAGACTACTACTACCTGAGAGACTAATACTACCTGAGAGATTACTACTACCTGAGAGACTACTACTACCTGAGAGACTACTATTACCTGAGAGACTACTACTACCTGAGAGACTACTACTACCTGAGAGACTACTACCTGAGAGACTACTACTACCCGAGCTACTACTACCTGAGATACTACTTCTACCTGAGATACTACTACTACCTGAGAGACTACTACTACCTGAGAGACTACTACTACCTGAGAGACTACTACTACCTGAGAGACTACTACTACCTGAGAGACTACTTCTACCTGAGATACTACTACTACCTGAGAGACTACTACCGGAGAGACTACTACTACCTGAGAGACTACTACTACCTGAGAGACTACTACCTGAGAGACGACTACTACCTGAGAGACGACTACTACCTGAGAGACTACTACTACCTGAGAGACTACTACTACCTAAGAGACTAATACTACCTGAGAGACTACTATTACCTGAGAGACTACTACTACCCTAGAGACTACTACCTGAGAGACTACTACTACCTGAGAGACTACTACTACCTGAGAGACTACTACTACCTGAGAGAATACTACTACCTGAGAGACTACTACTACCTGAGAGACTACTATTACCTGAGAGACTACTACTACCTGAGAGACTACTACTACCTGAGAGACTACTACCTGAGAGACTACTACTACCTGAGAGACTACTACTACCTGAGAGACGACTACAACCTGAGAGACTACTACTACCTGAGAGACTACTACTACCTGAGAGACTACTACCTGAGAGACTACTACTACCCGAGCTACTACTACCTGAGATACTACTTCTACCTGAGATACTACTACTACCTGAGAGACTACTACGTGAGAGACTACTACTACCTGAGAGACTACTACTACCTGAGAGACTTCTACTACATGAGAGACTAATTCTACCTGAGATACTACTACTACCTGAGAGACTACTACCTGAGAGACTACTACTACCTGAGAGACTACTACCTGAGAGACTACTACTACCTGAGAGAAGACTACTACCTGAGAGACTACTACTACCTGAGAGACTACTACTACCTGAGAGACTACTACTACCTGAGAGACTAATACTACCTGAGAGACTACTATTACCTGAGAGACTACTACTACCCTAGAGACTACTACCTGAGAGACTACTACTACCTGAGAGACTACTACTACCTGAGAGACTACTACTACCTGCGAGACTACTACTACCTGAGAGACTAATACTACCTGAGAGACTACTATTACCTGAGAGACTACTACTACCCTAGAGACTACTACCTGAGAGACTACTACTACCTGAGAGACTACTACTACCTGAGAGACTACTACTACCTGAGAGACTACTACCTGAGATACTACTACTACCTGAGAGACTACTACTACCTGAGAGACGACTACTACCTGAGAGACTACTACTACCTGAGAGACTACTACTACCTGAGAGACTACTACCTGAGAGACTACTACTACCTGAGAGACTACTACTACCTGAGAGACTACTACTACCTGAGAGACGACTACTACCTAAGATACTACTACTACCTGAGAGACTACTACTACCTGAGAGACTACTACCTGAGATACTACTACTACCTGAGAGACTACTACTACCTGAGAGATTACTACTACCTGAGAGACTAATACTACCTGAGAGACTACTATTACCTGAGAGACTACTACTACCTGAGAGACTACTACTACCTGAGAGACTACTACCTGAGAGACTACTACTACCTGAGAGACTACTACTGCCTGAGAGACTACTACCTGAGATACTACTTCTACCTGAGATACTACTACTACCTGAGAGACTACTACCTGAGAGACTACTACTACCTGAGAGACGACTACCTGAGAGACTACTACTACCTGAGAGACTACTATTACCTGAGAGACTACTACTACCTGAGAGACTACTACTACCTGAGAGACTACTACTACCTGAGAGACTACTACTGCCTGAGAGACTACTACCTGAGATACTACTTCTACCTGAGATACTACTACTACCTGAGAGACTACTACTACCTGAGATACTACTACTGCCTGAGAGACTACTACCTGAGATACTACTTCTACCTGAGATACTACTACTACCTGAGAGACTACTACCTGAGAGACTACTACTACCTGAGAGACTACTACCTGAGAGACTACTGCTACCTGAGAGACGACTACACCTGAGAGACTACTACTACCTGAGAGACTACTACTACCTGAGAGACTACTACCTGAGAGACTACTACTACCTGAGATACTACTACTACCTGAGAGACTACTACTACCTGAGAGACTACTACCTGAGAGACTACTACTACCTGAGAAACTACTACTACCTGAGAGACTACTACTACCTGAGAGACTACTACCTGAGAGACTACTACTACCTGAGAGACTACTACTACCTGAGAGACTACTACTACCTGAGAGACTACTACTACCTGAGAGACTACTACTACCTGAGAGACTACTACTACCTGAGAGACTACTACTGCCTGAGAGACTACCACTACCTGAGAGACTACTACTACCTGAGAGACTACTACCTGAGAGACTACTACTATCTGAGTGACTACTACTACCTGAGAGACGCCACTCTGCAACTCAATATACTGGCCCTGCATGGTATTCAGCTGCCCCTGCTTTAGGTTCATTTTCTACTGCTAGTTGTTTACCTGTCTATGGGCCCTCTGCATAATCTCATCACCTAGCAGACATCAGGAGGGTTTATCAGACTGAGATTAAGAGACTTGGACCATCTTCAGGATTCTTTCTCGCCCAATTCTCATTTCATTGGAAATGCACCTCAGTGCAGGTGTTACATGTGTTATGTAGAAAAACCTTACCCTAATATGGGTCCACCATGGAATGATACTATACAATCATTGGGATGTCTACCTGCTCATGGCTTACTGATGGAGGAACATGAGCAAGATTTCAGGACAAAGCCTTGGTTTACCAATGATATGTTCATCACACCACAACTATTGAACTGTACAAATGAAGTCAAACCTTACTCCATTGGTGGTTGTTCATAAAGGACTTTTGGGAAAGTTACCAGAATTTTGCAACCTTACATCAGACCAATCAGAAGTACAGTGTATAAATAGTTACCTCGAGGAGAGTTATCCATGGTTTGCTTTCTCAGATAAAGCCAATTTAATGATACACAAGCCTTCAAGCAACTTTCTATCTTGTGCTTGGATAATGGAACCACAGAACTAGAAAAAGATTATATTTCTATGGATGGAACATCAGAGGTATCCCTCCGTATTATGGCATCATAATCATAACTGCATCACCAATAGTTAAATCTAGGGCATCAATGTCATAGCAACCAGAGACTCTTCTATTGATTGTGACAAAATCAATTAATAGTTCCATACAATTCCATATCATGTTGAATTCAGATTGAATAAGTAACATGTAGGACACTTCAACTATTGCCTACAATCCTATGAGGATTAAATGCCCAATGCCAGAATCATGACACAGGACAGCAGCACAAGGTCTAATGGAACACTGAGTATCAGGCATTTACACAGCGGAACTTTAAGATACATTCTAAAATCCACAAACTCAATACATAGAGCCATAAAATGTGCACGTTCTAAAATCCCCTGAAACTAAATACATATAGCCTTAAAATGTGCACATGTGTACAGAACCATCTTTGTTACACTAGCAATCTATAGTATAGTCCTTACTGCACATCTGCCTCCAACTCTGTTTTAGGCCCATCAATGTCTTAAAGAATTGTCATCACTAAACAACTGAATAAGTTCCTCTATAAATAGACCTGCAGCACATTACAGTTAGTGGACAGACATTGAGTTGAATTACAGTATTTTAGGCCATCACAGATTACAGTTGGTGACCTGGATAATGTGGCTGCTGTTGGAATCCTCCTGCTTCTCCTCCTATGGAACAGGACCCAGCTGACCTCAATACATGTCATTATCATATCACAGTGTCCTCTTGGCATGACGCAGACATATCACTGTGTATGTGTTGTATCACTACTATGTAACACAGTCTAAAGGCATGCCACATGCTAGCCCCCTGGGAACAGTATACAGTCAAGTGTTGTTGCTGTATGTTGACACCAAAACATCCCCAATGGACCCCCATGAATCCCCCATCATGACACACACTTATCACCAACAGATACAATTTGCACACTCACACATATACACACACGCACACACACATTATAGTAGCTGTGTGATGAGGACGTGGTGTCTCTCATAGAAAGCAGCAGGGTACGATGTGCCTCTAATCCTTTGTTATTAATTGTGTCTTAAACAAGCGACGCCTACTCAGTCCTCCTGGTGTCAGCAGCACCCAGAGTATCCATGGAAACTGCAGGCTGGGCCCAGCTCATGGAGAGATGCAGTCTGTTGCCCGACAGGCAGAAAATGCCTCATGTAAATAGTGTGAATGAGAGTGCACTCTAGTGGTGTGTTCTTGCAAGTGCATGGAAGAGAATATAAAACAAAGGTCTCGATCAACTCAAACAGGGGAACGATGACGTATGGAGGATTGTGCTCTAGAATCAGAATTAGTTTGTTAGATATTTGATTGGTTTAGTCTAGTTTTAAAACACAAGTGAATGTGCATGTGAGAGCAAAAACAATGCTAGAGCAAAGGTCAATGTAAACAACACAAACCAGTGGAAAAAAAGAATCTGCCATTTTGTATCCAGCAACACCATCTACCAGTGAGATTTGATAATACATAAAAACATGAATCAGTCATTCACATCTATTACAGTTCATATCAGGAAATCAGTCAGTTGAATTAAATTCATTAGGCCCTGATCTATGGATTTAACATGACTGGGCAAGGACGTAGGCCCACCCACTTGGGAGTAAGGCCCAGTCAATCAGATTGAGTTTTCCCCCACAAAGGGCTTTATTAGAGACAGAAATACTACTCAGTTTCATCGGCTGTCCGGGTGACTGGTCTCAGACGATCCCACAGGTGAAGAAACCGGATGTCGGGGTCCTGGGCTGACGTGGTCTGCGGTTGTGAGGCCAGTTGTACGTACTGCCAAATTCTCTAGAACAACGTTGGAGGCGGCTTATGATATAGAAATGAACATTCAATTCTCTGGCAACAGCTCTGGTAGACATTCCTGCATTCAGCATGCCAATTGAATGCTCCTTCAAAACTTCATACATCTGTGGCATTGTGAGTGTGACAAAACTGCACATTTTATTTTTCCCAGCACAAGGTGCACCTGTGTAATGATCATGCTGTTTAATCAGCTTCTTGATATGCCACACCTGTCAGAGGGATGGATTATTTTGGCAAAGGAGAAATGCTCACTAACAGGGATGTAAATGTATGCACCTTTGAGAGAAATAAGCTTTTTGTGCGTATGGAACATTTCTGGGATCTTTTATTTCAGCTCATGAAACATGGGAAAAACACTTTATATGTTGCATTATATATCGAACCCTTTAGAACCCTTTATGTTCAGTTAAAACTGAAAAAATAAACAAAAAATGGTGTATATTCAGCTGTAAACTATTTGGAACACAATGCCTGACACGTAACATTTTACTAGTGAAACAGATATGTTGAACAAGCTTGCTTGAGGTTTTGATATAACCATATAGCCTAATACAGCTTTTCTAAGAGCAAGGTGAGGTTTCTTACGTCTAAAAACTAGTATTATTAAATGGAATAAGAAAATGGAATAGATTAGAACAATGCTTGGATAGTAAAAAGAATGAATGAATACTAAACTGATGCTCTTAAAGTTTAGTACATTTCAGACAGAACTTTTGAAAGTAGCGCTCACGAGCCAAAACTGTTCCACAAAAAATGTGCACAATTGTGTACTACTGTCACGTTCTGACCTTAGTTCCTTTGTTTTGTCTTTTGTTTTAGTTGGTCAGGGTGTGAATTGGGTGGGTAATCTATGTTTTCTATTTCTGTGTTGGGTTTCTGTGTTTGGCCTGATATGGTTCTCAATCAGAGGCAGCTGTCAATCGTTGTCCCTGATTGGGAACCACATTTAGGTAGCCTGTTTTTTTGGGGGTTTTGTGGGTGGTTGTTTTCAGTCTTTGTGTGTCTGCACCAGACAGAACTGTTTCGGTTTTCACTTTGTTGTTTTTTATTTTGAGTTAAATAAGATGAACAATTACCACGCTGCGCATTGGTCCTCCGATCCTTAAAACTTCTCCTCCTCAGACGAGGAGGAAGACGACAGCCGTTACAACTACATCATCCATTTTGTATGATATGTTATGTCCTGCAACAAAAATAAATACAAATATGTTTGCAATTCGTATGATATGTTACAAATTCCATTTCGTACAATATGTTACAAATTTGTAAGTGCTTAAGATCCCGGATTGCATCTTTAAGTGTGCATATCTAAAGATATAAAATACACTTTCCTAAATATACTTTCATGTGTAAAATTTAAACAGACTTTATGACATATATTGTCATCAAAAACTTCATATTTTACCAAATACTATTAAATATAATGTGATGGTGATGACGATTGTAGGACAGTGATCCTTTCTCTACTTATGACAGAGAACATTAGGTGACATTGGTCCCTGATGTGAGTATTACATCTACAGGTTTTTCTCTCCTGTTAATAAAATATATTCTGATGAAGGCATTTGTAATAAAGTGAAAATAGAGAGAAATAATACAAAATCCTGCATTAAAAAGGATGATAGACAATAAAGATACTACAGCTGATGACAGGGTTGTGTGCAACTAAACTTTTGCATAACATGTAATACCTTCCCACTACTAGGAGACTCACTACTTCTTGTCTTTGGCATCTTTAGCGGGCTGCTCAATAAGTTTCCCATTGTGATACTTCTGTCCGATCCCATAAGGTACATGTGCAGCGATGGTCCCCACATTTATGGCCGCCTCGATGTGAAACATCTGGTCGTCGAAGAATATGTGGGGCCTGATCTCCTGCAGGGTGGGACCTTTGGGGGCCCCGGCTAGGAACAGGGCCTCGTCGATCTCCAGGCCCCAGCTCCTGAGGGTCTTGAGGACACGGGGCCCTGAGCTGGCTGCGCTGCGGGCTGTTACCAGGTAGGTACGAATGGGGCAGGTCATACGCTCGTTCTTGGCGTAGAACTTTCTCTGGAGCTTCCCCAGCGCCTCCAGGAAACACTTCAAGGGACCCTGAGTGAATGAATGAGACATAGCGTTGGCTTAGTATTATTTTTACTTTTGTCCAAAATCAAAGCAAATAATACATCAATGGGTTCCACTTTATTGGGATAGTCCCCTATTATAGATGGTCTTTAGATGCTCAAACTATCACCAATATATTAACTGCCAATGTTGATATGCAACCACTTGGTATGGTTAAGGTAAGGGTTACGTCAGGGATTAGGGATAGATAGTTCAAAAGTTGGTTGCTAGTTAGTTGAACATCTATAACCCCTGTAAAAAGGGTTATTCGGCTGTCTGCAGAGGATAACCCTGCTTGGTTCCAGGTAGAACACTTTTTGGTTCCGGGTAGAATCCTTTTGAGTTCCATGTAAAACCCTCTGTGAAAAGGGTTCTACATGGAACTCAAAAGGATTCTACCTGGAACCAAAAAGGGTTCATCAAAAGGGTTTCCTATGGGGACAGCCGAAGAACCCTTTAGAATGTAGATAGCACCTTTTTTTAAGAGTGTAGGGAGACTCCAAATAAGGAAATCAAGGAAATCTGAAGCAAACCTTTATATCATATGTTAACATAAAATGGAGGCAAGTAGTACTTCAGAATCCTCTCGTGATCACCTGTGCAAGTGGTTTGTTCTCAAATTCCTTCTCGTGCTCAAAGAACGTTTCCAGGCCGTGTTGTTTCGCGATGATCTCCGACTCGTCAGAGAAGAGGACTGCGTCTCCATCAAAGGCTACTTTCAGCTGTGTGTCAGAAAGCTGGTTCTCCACATCTCCAGATGTAAACATGGTCGCTGCAGCAATGCCTGTTTACAAGATATTATACGGAATGTATACATGCTCATAACAATAATCTCATAATCTTTAAATATTAATAATATTTAATAATCTTTCAATATTTCTGTTAAAGAAATTTAAGCTCCTGGTTGTAGTTGTGTCCATAAACCAGAATACACATTTAATTGTTGCTGGAATTTATTTGTTGCTCGAAGCAGCCAACCCCCCTGTCCTTGTCCTAGGAGTTGGTCATTTTAGGGATTTGAATCTAGATTGGCTATTTCAGGCCTCAGATCAATTTAAGAGTACATGCATTGATTTTAATCTGACTCCATTGATCCTAAAACCCACACGGCTCAATGTGAAGAACCCTGTTAGATTCTCATTGATTGATTTAATTCTTACTAATAACCCTCCATTAATATTTGTCTTGTGGAGTATTTGCATATGATCTCAGTGATCATTGTCCCATAGTATGTATAATTAACAAGAGACACTTTAAAAAGTTATCCTCAAGGCTTTTTACATGACACATTCTATACTGATTTAGCCACGATCTCCTGTATTCCTGACCCTGAGTTGGCTATAGAAAATGTCTGCTCTATATTCATTCCTCTGGCAGATAAGCATGCCCCTTTTAAACAATTCAAAGTCAAAGATAGATCTAACCCTTGGTTTTCTTCAGAGCTGTCTGAGCTCATTCAGAGAAATCAGGCCTGGGCCAAAGCAAGGAAAACTGATTCTGTAGTGGACTAGCAATCTTTCAGATAATTGAGAAACAGATGTACCATCCATTAAGAAAGCTAAATCAAGGTAAATCAAAGAATGGTATAAGTGGTGCTTTTAATAGTCATTTTATCTCACAGACTTTATTTGAGAGAAACGGTGGTTTAATTGACCCTTGTCAGTCAATCGACTGCTCTTCCGTCTACCAGCCACTAGCTGACATGACGGTTAACCAGTCAACTTCTAGTGAATCTTTGTTTTCATTTCAACAATTTACTATCTGTGACGTGCTAGATGCAATGCTTAAGATTAATGTAAAAAAAATCCACTGTGGCTGATATGCTTGATCAATTTTTGCTGCAGCTCTCTGCCCCCCTGATTGTTAAATCATTAACCCATATATTTAACCTATTATATCTGGTACTATCCCCAAGGTTTGGAAGGCGGCCCGTCTACTCCCCATTCACAAAGGTGGTGACCCTTGTGACCTAAATAATTATCGGCCTATTTCTAAACTTTCTTGCCTAGCTAAAATGTTACAATCCTTAATTAATTCTCATCCAATATCTTATCTTTGAAATGTATTCTAAATGTACATCAGTCGGGTTTTAGACGAGGTCATAGCACTATCTCCACTGCATCCCTAGTTATAAATGATGTGGTTAACTGTATGGATAAAAGGCAACATTGTTCTGCCCTCTTCATTGACCTGTCAAAGGCTTTCGATACAGTTGATCACTCACCGCTAATTCAGAGGCTTTCTTCTATTGGCCTAGACCAGG
This sequence comes from Salvelinus namaycush, assembly GCF_016432855.1. NCBI lineage: Eukaryota > Metazoa > Chordata > Actinopteri > Salmoniformes > Salmonidae > Salvelinus > Salvelinus namaycush. Next base: position 14,793 of record NW_024058261.1, read on the forward strand.
CTGCATGTAACTGGCTAAAAAATTACTTGACAGATAGAAGTCAATGTGTTTCTACTTATGGTGTTAAATCAGGTTACCTACATATTACAAAAGGTGTCCCGCAGGGGTCGATTCTGGGTCCTGTACTTATTACTGTTTACATTAACAATATCGATTTGTAAAAAATTGTAACCTGCACTTGTATGCCGATGATACTGTTGTGTATGCTATTGCCCCCATGGTTGACCAGACTATATCTGAACTACAGTCTGCCTTCATTGTATTATGATACTGTTGTGTATGCTATTGCCCCCACGGTTGACCAGACTATATCTGAACTACAGTCTGCCTTCAATGTATTATGATAGTGTTGTGTATGCTATTGCCCCCACGGTTGACCAGACTATCTGAACTACAGACTGCCTTCATTATATTTCAGGAAAAAAAGGTTGACCTGAAATTACTATTGAATGCAGTTAAAACTACGTATATGTTGTTCTCCAGAGCACATAAAAATAACTCTGATGATTTAAGCATATGTTCTCTGGATGGTGTACATATTGATCATGTCCGTGCTTAGAAAATCTGGGTATCTGGATTAGAGGTCGACCGATTAATCAGAATGGCCGATTAATTAGGGCCGATTTCAAGTTTTCATAACAATCGGAAATCGGTATTTTTGGGCGCCGATTTGCCGATTTTTTATTTATATATTTTTTTTACACCTTTATTTAACTAGGCAAGTCAGTTAAGAACACATTCTTATTTTCAATGGCGGCCTAGGAACGGTGGGTTAACTGCCTTGTTCAGGGGCAGAACGACAGATTTTCACCTTGTCAGCTCGGGGGATACAATCTTGCAACCTTACAGTTAACTAGTCCAACGCAATAATGACCTGCCTCTCTCTCGTTGCACTCCACAAGGAGACTGCCTGTTACGCGAATGCAGTAACCAAGGTAAGTTGCTAGCTAGCATTAAACTTATCTTATAAAAAACAATCAATCATAACCACTAGTTAACTCCACATGGTTGATGATATTACTAGATATTATCTAGCGTGTCCTGTGTTGCATATAATCTGACTGAGCATACAAGCATACAAGTATCAAAGTATCTGACTGAGCGGTGGTAGGCAGAAGCAGGCGTGTAAACATTCATTCATACAGCACTTTCGTGGGTTTTGCCAGCAGCTCTTCGTTGTGCGCCAAGCATTGCGCTGTTTATGACTTCAAGCCTATCAACTCCCGAGAGATATATATATATGTAATAATAATTTGAGTGGAATGTGATTCCTTTTGGGCTCTGCAACGCACCCTCGACGTTTCAATGTCTAATGGACCGCGTCCTGGTCGGAATGCAATGAGAGACCTGCCTAGTATATCTAGATGACATCATCATACTGGGAAGGGATGTCACGGAGGTGCTCCAACGCCTGGCACAAGTGCTCGATCGGCTACGCCAAGCCAACCTGAAATTGAAACCCTCCAAGTGCTGTCTCTTCCGCTGACAAGTAACCTACATTTGGACACATCGTTTCCAAACACGGCATCGCCACAGATTCCCAGAAAATTTCGGAAAGTCCATGAATGGCCCCAGCCTACCTGCATTTCAGAAGTTCATCAGTTCGTAGGAATGGCCTACACTCTTGGCATTCTCTCAACCAGCTTCACCTGGAATGCTTTTCCAACAGTATTGGATGAGTTCCCACATATGCTGAGCACTTGTTGGCTGCTTTTCCTTCACTCTGCAGTCCAACTGATCCCAGACCATCTCAATTGGGTTGAGATCGGGTGATTGTGGAGGCCAGGTCATCTGATGCAGCACTCCATCACTCTCTTTCTTGGTCAAATAGCCCTTACATAGCCTGGAGGTGTGTTGAGCCATTGTCCTGTTCAAAAACAAATGATAGTCCCACTAAGTGCAAACCAGATGGGATGGCGTATCGCAGACTGTGTCACAAGCAAAGCACCCCCATACCATCACACCTCCTCCTTCATGCTTCACGGTGGGAACCACACATGCGGAGATCATCCGTTCACCTACTCCGCGTCTCACAAAGACACGGCGGTTGGAACCAAAAATCTCAAATTTGGACAAAGCACACATTTCCACCGGTCTAATGTACATTGCTCTTGTTTCTTGGCCCAAGCAAGTCTCTTCTTCTTATTGGTGTCCTTTAGTAGTGGTTTCTTTGCAGCAATTCGACCATGAAGACCTGATTCATGCAGTCTCCTCTGAACAGTTGATGTTGAGATGTGTCTGTTACTTGGACTCAATGATGCATTTATTTGGGCTGCAATTTCTGAGGCTGATAACTCTAATGAACTTATCCTCTGCAGCAGAGGTAACTCTGGGTCTTCCTTTCCTGTGGCGGTCCTCACGAGAGACAATTTCATCATAGCACTCGATGGATTTTGCAACTGCACTTGAAGAAACGTTCAAGGTTTTTGAAATTTCCTGGATTGACTGACATTCATGATTAAAGTAATGATGGACTGTTGTTTCTCTTTGCTTATTGGAGCTGTTCTTGCGATAATATGGACTTGGTATTTTACCAAATAGGGCTATCTTCCGTATACCATACATACCTTGTCACAACACAACTGATTGGCTCAAACGCATTAAGAAGACAAGAAATTCCACAAATTAACTTTGAACAAGGCATACCTGTTAATTGAAATGCATTCCAGGTGACTACCTCATGAAGCTGGTTGAGAGAATGCCAAGAGTGTGCAAAGCTGTCATCAGGGCAAAGGGTGGCTACTTTGAAGAATATAAAATAGAATTTGATTTGTTTAACACTTTTTTGGTTAGTACTACTACTGATTCCATGTGTTATTTCATAGTTTTGATGTCTTCACTACTTTCTACAATGTAGAAAATAGCAAAAATAAAGAAAAACCCTTGAATGAGTAGGTGTGTCCAAACTTTTGACTGGTACTGTAATATATAAAAGAAGGCACTTGTTTAATGCTCCATTATTGTTGTTGAGCATAAAAGAATTATACAAAAAAATGGAATACAATTTTGGGACTGTAAATTGTGACAGTTTTATATTCTATGCATTGAGACGTGGCCCATTTATGTTTTGGATACTGTGTTATTTTGTATGGGAAGAAAGCCAGGTATTTTTGTAAACAGAAAGTAACATTCTTGAAATAGAACAGTTGTTGTAAGTTGCAAGTATTAACCTTTTTCCTTTTCAGGAGAGATAAATTGGGGTCCTGCATTCACATTGGAATTACATGTGCAAGCCCCATAATGGACTGTTAGGTACTGGAACCACTAGCTTGCTTTCCTTTCTTTAGGTATCCTCATCTTAAACCAACAGCCCTTTTATTGTGCTACCCACCGCTCCATGTGTTTTTGGGCAATTAGGGAATATGGACTGTGTTTATGGACTGTACAGACTATTTGCTCCATCAAGTGAAGTTATTACTGAACAGAATTAGTTCAGAGGACTTTATGGACTGAATTTGTTTTAATATTTTTTTTTTTTTTCAAGAGATCAAAGGGGTAACTTGTCTAATGTCCATGTAACTGAAATGAAAACCATCAGTGTTGTGCCTTTGTAATCGTGTTGGAGGGGTGTTAGGTCTAATCACCATCCAGAGTGGGGGTAGTGTTGGTAAAGTAGGGATATAGCTTTAAAACACTAAAGTGCATTGTGGGTAGAGTAGTAAGTTAACTTTCTCGTTTTTGATGCAATTGTGTGGTGGCAGAGATGTAGCCCAACTGTGAGCCACACTCTCTGTCAGTTTTATGGTAGTTTTATAAATGTCAAATACTTGTGGAATTCCAGACTAACTCGTCATTAGCAGTGGATAAGATCCACAAAGGTGGGAATTACCCCAGAGCATCCATAAATTGCTCTGGCCCTGGAGCTAGCAAGTGAAGGCTCCCCTGAACCATCCCGACTACAGTCTGGAGGCGAGGCAAAAAAGGTAGAACGGTCCGCTTTATCAAACTGGACAGTTTTATCTCCATCTCTTCATTCAAAGACTCAATCATGGACACTCTTACTGACAGTTGTGGCTGCTTCGCGTGATGTATTGTTGTCTCTACCTTCTTGCCCTTTGTGCTGTTGCCTGTGCCCAATAATGTTTATAACATGTTTTGTGCTGCTACCATGATGTACTGCTGCCATGTTGTGTTGCTACCATGCTGTGTTTACATGTATTGCTGCCATGCTATGTTGTTGTCTTAGGTCTCTCTTTATGTAGTATTGTGGTGACTCTTGGCATGATGTGTGTTTTGCCCTATATTTCTATTTTATTTTTAATCCCAGCCCCCGCAGGAAGCCTTTTGCCTTTTGGTAGGCCATCATTGTAAATATTTTTTTTCTTAACTGACTTGCCTAGTTAAATAAAGGTTAAATAAAATGTAAAAAAATATTTTAAAAAGTGACATTGTAAACTCGTCCGTATAAACATATACATACAGTTGAAGACGTAAATTTACATACACCTTAGCCAAATAGATTTAAACTCAGTTTTTCACAATTCCTGACATTTAATCCGAGTAAAAATGCCCTGTTTTAGGTCAGTTAGGATCACCACTTTATTTTAAGAAAGTGAAATGTCAGAATAATAGTAGATATAATGATTTATTTCAGCTTTTATTTCTTTCATCACATTCCTAGTGGGTCAGAAGTTTACATACACTGAATTACAATTTGGTAGCATTGCCTTTAAATTGGGTCAAACATTTTGGGTAGCCTTCCACAAGCTTCCCACAATAAGTTGGGTGAATTTTGGCCTATTCCTCCTGACAGAGCTGGTGTAACTGAGTCAGGTTTGTAGGCCTCCTTGCTCGCACACGCTTTTTCAGTTCTGACCACAAATGTTCTATAAGATTGAGGTCAGGTCTTTGTGATGGTCACTCCAATACCTTGACTTTGTTGTCCTTAAGCAATTTTGCCACACCTTTGGAAGTATGCTTGGGGTCATTGTCTATTTGGAAGATCCATTTGCGACCAAGCATTAACTTCCTGACTGATGTCTTGAGATGTTGCTTCAATATATCCACATCATTTTCCTCCTCATGATGCCATCTATTTTGTGAAGTGCACCAGTTCCTCCTGCAGCAAGCACCCCCACAACATGATGCTGCCGCCACCGTGCTTCACAGTTGGGATGGTGTTCTTTGGCTTGCAAGCCTCCCCCTTTTACTTCCAAACATAACGATGGTCATTATGGCCAAACAGTTTCATCAAACCAGAGGATATTTCTCCAAAAAGTACGATCTTTGTCCCAATGTGCAGTTGCAAACCGTAGTCTGGCTATTTTATGGCAGTTTTGGAGCAGTGGCTTCTTCCTTGCTGAGCGGCCTTTCAGGTTATGTTAAATATAGGACTCGTTTTACTGTGGATATAGATACTTTTGTACCTGTTTCCTCCAGTATCTTGACAAGGTCCTTTGCTGTTGTTCTGGGATTGATTTGCACTTTTTGCAACAAAGAACGTTCATCTCTAGGAGACACAACACGTCTCCTTCCTGAGCGGTATGATGGCTGCATGGTCCCATGGTGTTTATACTTGCGTACTATTGTTTGTACAGATGAACGTGGTACCTTCAGGCGTATGGAAATTGCTCCCAAGGATGAACCAGACTTGTGGAGGTAAAAAAAAATTCGGAGGTCTTGGCTGAATTCTTTTGATTTTCCCATGATGTCAAGCAAAGAGGCACTGAGTTTGAAGGTAGGCCTTGAAATACATCCACAGGTACACCTCCAATTGACTCAAATGATGTTAATTAGCCTATCAGAAGCTTCTAATGCCATGACATAATTTTCTGGAATTTTCCAAGCTGTTTAAAGGCACAGACAACTCAGTGTATGTAAACGTCTGACCGAATTGCTCATCTGCAGGCCATCGAATCAAAGTTAGTCACTTTCAGTTAGTCACTTTCATGAAGTTGGGGTAATAACATGTTCAACTACTTAAGACACTGGCTCGAATCTAGGTTGTGCCTTAACAACTAAGGAATCATTTTTCACTTCACTTATTGACTTCTGAAACCCCGGCCTGGTCTATTTCGTCTGTTTCGCAAGCATTCCCAGAAGTGTCGCAACATCACGCCCAGTGGAAGCTGGTGAGAGAAGCTATTGGGGGATTGGCTCATTGTAATGGCTGGAATGGAATCAATGGAACGGAGTCAAACATGTGGTTTCCATGTGTGATGTGTTTGCTACACTTCCATTTATTCCATTCCAGCCATTACAATGAGCCCATCCTCATATAGCTCCTCACACCAACCTCCACTGATATAGTTACAACCTATTACAACAGCATCATCCATGCATTATATTTGTAGGCTATACTATGATAAGTGTTATCACAATGTACATCTACAGTTTTTGACTTAGCATCCATGCTAACCTAAATCAGTCCATCTTAAACCAGTAGCATCACCACCTACCCTCCTCAATGGCCTCGGTGACTTTCTCTCCATCCTTGGAGAGGTACAGGTTAGTCATGTAGGCCTTCAGATAGCCAATGGGGCTTTGCCCTCCCGTCATACAGAATCTCTCAATGGGTAAATCTGTCAGAGGGAACAACAAAAACGTATCACCGTATATAAATGTGATGTATAGTCATCAGGGTGGTAGCCACTACATATAAAGAACAACAGGCATAAACAATAATAACAACATATTTGGTCAAAAGAGCAGCATTAAAGCTGCAAAATTTAACTTTTTGGTGACCCAACCAATTGCAGATAGAAATATGAGTTATAGATCTGTCATTCTCAAGTCTAACAAGTGGTAGATCTCTTCTATTTCTATGCTTCCCATTCTTAAGTTTCATTTTTTTCATCTTTTACTTTCGGTTTTGTATACCAGCTTCAAACAGTAGGCAGGGCCAGAGGTGTGAAACTGGGGGATGGTAACCGCTTCTGGGCTGGAGTTTTTCTAAAGTTTGTGTCTCTGTGTCCCAGGGCCAGAGAGAGGGTTTGAGATAGGGTTTTTAACAGGCCCCATACTTTACATTCCAAAACCGGTGTTTCTTATAACATCGTAGGCGATGCAGTAACATTGCAGTAGGAGTGGCAGAACATGTAGGCGTGTTGTATGCGTGTTATACGGACCGTAGTGGTTGATGCTGTTGATGAGGCGCACCCCGACCTGGGCGTGGTTATTAGTCATCAGGACGATATCAAACAGTTCCTCACTGTCGGGGTAGAGCTGCCTCAGTCTGGAGTTTACCGTCATCAGAGCCTGCAGTGTGTGTGTGTGAGAGTGTGTTTTCAGGGATTAAGAAACGATGACACAACCTAGCTGGTTTGTACTAGACTAGACCAACTACAACCTGGCTGGTTTGTACAAGACTAGACCGACAATAACCTGGCTGGTTTGTACTAGACCAACTACAACCTGGCTGGTTTGTACTAGACCAACTACAACCTGGCTGGTTTGTACTAGACCAACTACAACCTGGCTGGTTTGTAATAGACCAACTACAACCTGGCTGGTTTGTAATAGACCAACTACAACCTGGCTGGTTTGTAATAGACCAACTACAACCTGGCTGGTTTGTGCTAGACCAACTACAACCTGGCTGGTTTGTACTAGACCAACTACAACCTGGCTGGTTTGTAATAGACCAACTACAACCTGGCTGGTTTGTAATAGACCAACTACAACCTGGCTGGTTTGTACTAGACCAACTACAACCTGGCTGGTTTGTACTAGACCAACTACAACCTGGCTGGTTTGTAATAGACCAACTACAACCTGGCTGGTTTGTACTAGACCAACTACAACCTGGCTGGTTTGTACTAGACCAACTACAACCTGGCTGGTTTGTAATAGACCAACTACAACCTGGCTGGTTTGTACTAGACCAACTACAACCTGGCTGGTTTGTAATAGACAAGACCAACTGCAAAATGGCTGGTTTGTACTAGACCAACTGCAACCTGGCTGGTTTGTACTAGACTAAACCAACTACAACCAACTACAACCTGGCTGGTTTGTAATAGACTAGACCAACTACAACCTGGCTAGTGTGGACCAGACCAGATCAACTATAACCTGGCTTGTTTCTACTAGACCAAATACAACCTGGCTGGTTTGTACTAGACTAGACCAACTACAACCTGGCTGGTTTGTACTAGACTAGACCGACTACAACCTGGCTGGTTTGTACTAGACTAGACCAAATACAACCTGGCTGGTTTGTACTAGACTAGACCAACTACAACATGGCTGGTTTGTACTAGACTAGATCACCTACAACCTGGCTGGTTTGTACTAGACTAGACCAAATACAACCTGGCTGGTGTGTACAAGACCAACTTGGATGATTTGTACTTAACCAACCACAACCTGGCTGGTTTGTACTAGACTAGACCAACTACAACCTGGGTGGTTTGTACTAGACCAACTACAACCTTGCTGGTTTGTAATAGACCAACTACAACCTGGCTGGTTTGTGCTAGACTAGACCAACTACAACCTGGCTGGGTTGTACAAGTCTAGACGAACTACAACCTGGCTGGTTTGTATTAGACCAACTGCAACCTGGCTGCAGTGATGTACACTAGACCAACTACAACCTGGCTGGTTTGTACTAGACTAGACCAACTACAACCTGGCTGGTTGGAACTAGACCAACTACAACATTGCTGGTTGGAACTAGACCAACTGCAAACTGGCTGGTTTGTACTAGACTAGATCAACTACAACCTGGCTGGTTTGTACTAGACTAGATCAATTACAACCTGGCTGGTTTGTACTAGACTAGATCAACTACATCCTGGCTGGTGTGTATTAGACCAACAACAACCTGGCTGCAGTGTATTAGACTAGACCAACTACAACATGGCTGGTTTGTACTAGACCAACTCAACCTGTCTGGTTTGTAATAGACAAGACCAACTGCAACCTGGCTGGTTTGTATTAGACTAAACCAACTACAACCAACTACAAACTGGCTGGTTTGTAATAGACTAGACCAACTACAACCTGGCTAGTGTGGACCAGACCAGATCAACTATAACCTGGCTTGTTTCTACTAGACCAAATACAACCTGGCTGGTTTGTACTAGACTAGACCAACTACAACCTGGCTGGTTTGTACTAGACTAGATCACCTACAACCTGGCTGGTTTGTACTAGACTAGCCCAAATACAACCTGGCTGGTGTGTACAAGACCAACTTGGATGATTTGTACTTAACCAACCACAACCTGGCTGGTTTGTACTAGACTAGACCAACTACAACCTGGGTGGTTTGTACTAGACCAACTACAACCTTGCTGGTTTGTAATAAACCAACTACAACCTGGCTGGTTTGTGCTAGACTAGACCAACTGCAACCTGGCTGGGTTGTACAAGTCTAGACGAACTACAACCTGGCTGGTTTGTATTAGACCAACTACAACCTGGCTGCAGTGATGTACACTAGACCAACTACAACCTGGCTGGTTTGTACTAGACCAACTACAACCTGGCTGGTTTGTACTAGACCAACTACAACCTGGCTGGTTTGTACTAGACCAACTACAACCTGGCTGGTTTGTAATAGACCAACTACAACCTGGCTGGTTTGTAATAGACCAACTACAACCTGGCTGGTTTGTACTAGACCAACTACAACCTGGCTGGTTTGTACTAGACCAACTACAACCTGGCTGGTTTGTACTAGACCAACTACAACCTGGCTGGTTTGTACTAGACCAACTACAACCTGGCTGGTTTGTAATAGACCAACTACAACCTGGCTGGTTTGTACTAGACCAACTACAACCTGGCTGGTTTGTAATAGACAAGACCAACTGCAAAATGGCTGGTTTGTACTAGACCAACTGCAACCTGGCTGGTTTGTACTAGACTAGACCAACTACAACATGGCTGGTTTGTATTAGACTAAACCAACTACAACCAACTACAACCTGGCTGGTTTGTAATAGACTAGACCAACTACAACCTGGCTAGTGTGGACCAGACCAGATCAACTATAACCTGGCTTGTTTCTACTAGACCAAATACAACCTGGCTGGTTTGTACTAGACTAGACCAACTACAACCTGGCTGGTTTGTACTAGACTAGACCGACTACAACCTGGCTGGTTTGTACTAGACTAGACCAACTACAACCTGGCTGGTTTGTACTAGACTAGACCAACTACAACATGGCTGGTTTGTACTAGACTAGATCACCTACAACCTGGCTGGTTTGTACTAGACTAGACCAAATACAACCTGGCTGGTGTGTACAAGACCAACTTGGATGATTTGTACTTAACCAACCACAACCTGGCTGGTTTGTACTAGACTAGACCAACTACAACCTGGCTGGTTGGAACTAGACCAACTACAACATTGCTGGTTGGAACTAGACCAACTGCAACCTGGCTGGTTTGTACTAGACTAGATCAACTACAACCTGGCTGGTTTGTACTAGACTAGATCAATTACAACCTGGCTGGTTTGTACTAGACTAGATCAACTACATCCTGGCTGGTGTGTATTAGACCAACAACAACCTGGCTGCAGTGTATTAGACTAGACCAACTACAACATGGCTGGTTTGTACTAGACCAACTCAACCTGTCTGGTTTGTAATAGACTAGACCAACTGCAACCTGGCTGGTGTGTACTAGACTATATAAACTACAACATGGCTGTTTTGTACTAGACTAGACCAACTACAACCTGACTGGTTTGTTATAGACTAGACAAACTACAATCTGGCTGTAGTCTATTAGACTAGACCAACTACAACCTGGCTGGTTTGTACTAGACTAGTCCAACTACAACCTGGCTGGTTTGTACTAGACTAGTCCAACTACAACCTGGCTGGTTTGTACAAGACTAGAGCAACTGCAACCTGGCTGGTTTGTACTAGACTAGATCAACTACAACCTGGCTGGTTTGTACTAGACTAGATCAACTACATCCTGGCTGGTGTGTATTAGACCAACAACAACAACCTGGCTGCAGTGTATTAGACTAGACCAACTCAACCTGGCTGGTTTGTAATAGACTAGACCAACTGCAACCTGGCTGGTTTGTTATAGCCTAGACAAACTACAATCTGGCTGTAGTCAATTAGACTAGACCAACTACAACCTTGCTGGTTTGTACTAGACCAACTATAACCTGGCTGGTTTGTACTAGACTAGACCAACTATTTCCTGGCTGGTTTGTACTTAACCATCTACAACCTGGCTGGTTAGTACTAAATTAGATCAACTACAATCTGACTGGTTTGTATTAGACTAGTCCAACTACAACCTGGCTGGTTTGTACTAGACCAACTACAACCTGGCTGGTTTGTACTAGACCAACTACAACCTGGCTGGTTTGTACTAGACCAACTACAACCTGGCTTGTTTCTACTAGACCAACTACAACCGGGCTGGTTTGTACTAGACTAGTCCAACTACAACCTGGCTGGTTTGTACTAGACTAGTCCAACTACAACCTGACTGGTTTGTACTAGACTAGACCAACTACAACCTGGCTGATTTGTACTAGACCAACTACAACCTGGCTGGTTTGTACTAGACCAACTACAACCTGGCTGGTTTGTACTAGACCAACTACAACCTGGCTGGTTTGTAATAGACCAACTACAACCTGGCTGGTTTGTACTAGACCAACTACAACCTGGCTGGTTTGTAATAGACAAGACCAACTGCAAAATGGCTGGTTTGTACTAGACCAACTGCAACCTGGCTGGTTTGTATTATACTAAACCAACTACATCCAACTACAACCTGGCTGGTTTGTAATAGACTAGACCAACTACAACATGTCTGGTGTGTACTAGACTAGACCAACTACAACATGGCTGGTTTGTATTATACTAAACCAACTACATCCAACTACAACCTGGCTGGTTTGTAATAGACTAGACCAACTACAACCTGGCTAGTGTGGACCAGACCAGATCAACTATAACCTGGCTTGTTTCTACTAGACCAAATACAACCTGGCTGGTTTGTACTAGACTAGACCAACTACAACCTGGCTGGTTTGTACTAGACTAGACCGACTACAACCTGGCTGGTTTGTACTAGACTAGACCAACTACAACCTGGCTGGTTTGTACTAGACTAGACCAACTACAACATGGCTGGTTTGTACTAGACTAGACCAACTACAACCTGGCTGGTTTGTACTAGACTAGACCAACTACAATCTGGCTGGTTTGTACTAGACTAGACCAACTACAACATGGCTGGTTTGTACTAGACTAGACCAACTACAACATGGCTGGTTTGTACTAGACTAGACCAACTACAACCTGGGTGGTTTGTACTAGACTAGACCAACTACAACCTGGGTGGTTTGTACTAGACCAACTACAACCTTGCTGGTTTGTAATAGACCAACTACAACCTGGCTGGTTTGTGCTAGACTAGACCAACTGCAACCTGGCTGGGTTGTACAAGTCTAGACGAACTACAACCTGGCTGGTTTGTATTAGACCAACTGCAACCTGGCTGCAGTGATGTACACTAGACCAACTACAACCTGGCTGGTTTGTACTAGACTAGACCAACTACAACCTGGCTGGTTGGAACTAGACCAACTACAACATTGCTGGTTGGAACTAGACCAACTGCAAACTGGCTGGTTTGTTCTAGACTAGATCAACTACAACCTGGCTGGTTTGTACTAGACTAGATCAATTACAACCTGGCTGGTTTGTACTAGACTAGATCAACTACATCCTGGCTGGTGTGTATTAGACCAACAACAACCTGGCTGCAGTGTATTAGACTAGACCAACTACAACATGGCTGGTTTGTACTAGACCAACTCAACCTGTCTGGTTTGTAATAGACTAGACCAACTGCAACCTGGCTGGTGTGTACTAGACTATATAAACTACAACATGGCTGTTTTGTACTAGACTAGACCAACTACAACCTGACTGGTTTGTTATAGACTAGACAAACTACAATCTGGCTGTAGTCTATTAGACTAGACCAACTACAACCTGGCTGGTTTGTACTAGACTAGTCCAACTACAACCTGGCTGGTTTGTACTAGACTAGTCCAACTACAACCTGACTGGTTTGTACTAGACTAGACCAACTACAACCTGGCTGGTTTGTACTCGACCAACTACAACCTGGCTGGTTTGTACTAGACTAGACCAACTACAACCTGGCTGGTTTGTATTAGACTAGACCAACTACAACCTGACTGGTTTGTACTAGACTAGACCAACTACAACCTGGCTGGTTTGTACGAGACTAGACCAACTACAACCTGACTGGTGTGTATTAGACTAGACCATCTATAACATTGCTGGTTTGAACGAGACTAGATCAACTACAACCTTGCTGGTTTGTAATAGACCAACTACAACCTGGCTGGTTTGTGCTAGACTAGACCAACTACAACCTGGCTGGTTTGTATTAGACTAGACCAACTACAACCTGGCTGGTTTGTACTAGACTAGACCAACTACAACCTGGCTGATTTGTACTCAACCAACTACATCCTGGCTGGTGTGTATTAGACCAACTACAACCTGGCTGGTTTGTACTAGAATAGACCAACTACAACCTGGCTGGTTTGTATTAGACTAGACCAACTACAACCTGGCTGGTTTGTATTAGACTAGACCAACTACAACCTGGCTGGTTTGTATTAGACTAGACCAACTACAACCTGGCTGGTTTGTACTAGAATAGACCAACTACAACCTGGCTGGTTTGTATTAGACTAGACCATCTACAACCTGGCTGGTTTGTACTAGACTAGACCCACTACAACCTGGCTGGTTTGTACTAGACTAGACCAACTACAACCTGGCTGGTTTGTACTAGAATAGACCAACTACAACCTGGCTGGTTTGTATTAGACTAGACCAACTACAACCTGGCTGGTTTGTACTAGACTAGACCAACTACAACCTGAATGGTTTGTACAAGACTAGAGCAACTGCAACCTGGCTGGTTTGTACTAGACTAGATTAACTACAACCTGGCTGGTTTGTACTAGACTAGATCAACTACATCCTGGCTGGTGTGTATTAGACCAACAACAACAACCTGGCTGCAGTGTATTAGACTAGACCAACTCAACCTGGCTGGTTTGTAATAGACTAGACCAACTGCAACCTGGCTGGTTTGTTATAGCCTAGACAAACTACAATCTGGCTGTAGTCAATTAGACTAGACCAACTACAACCTTGCTGGTTTGTACTAGACCAACTATAACCTGGCTGGTTTGTACTAGACTAGACCAACTATTTCCTGGCTGGTTTGTACTTAACCATCTACAACCTGGCTGGTTAGTACTAAATTAGATCAACTACAATCTGACTGGTTTGTACAAGACTAGAGCAACTGCAACCTGGCTGGTTTGTACTAGACTAGATTAACTACAACCTGGCTGGTTTGTACTAGACTAGATCAACTACATCCTGGCTGGTGTGTATTAGACCAACAACAACAACCTGGCTGCAGTGTATTAGACTAGACCAACTCAACCTGGCTGGTTTGTAATAGACTAGACCAACTGCAACCTGGCTGGTTTGTTATAGCCTAGACAAACTACAATCTGGCTGTAGTCAATTAGACTAGACCAACTACAACCTTGCTGGTTTGTACTAGACCAACTATAACCTGGCTGGTTTGTACTAGACTAGACCAACTATTTCCTGGCTGGTTTGTACTTAACCATCTACAACCTGGCTGGTTAGTACTAAATTAGATCAACTACAATCTGACTGGTTTGTATTAGACTAGTCCAACTACAACCTGGCTGGTTTGTACTAGACCAACTACAACCTGGCTGGTTTGTACTAGACCAACTACAACCTGGCTGGTTTGTACTAGACCAACTACAACCTGGCTTGTTTCTACTAGACCAACTACAACCGGGCTGGTTTGTACTAGACTAGTCCAACTACAACCTGGCTGGTTTGTACTAGACTAGACCAACTACAACCTGGCTGGTTTGTGCTAGACTAGACCAACTGCAACCTGGCTGGGTTGTACAAGTCTAGACGAACTACAACCTGGCTGGTTTGTATTAGACCAACTGCAACCTGGCTGCAGTGATGTACACTAGACCAACTACAACCTGGCTGGTTGGAACTAGACCAACTACAACATTGCTGGTTGGAACTAGATCAACTACAACCTGGCTGCAGTGTTTTAGACTAGACTAACTACAACATTGCTGGTTGGAACTAGACCAACTACAACCTGGCTGGTTTGTACTCAACCAACTACATCCTGGCTGGTGTGTATTAGATCAACTACAACCTGGCTGGTTTGTACTAGAATAGACCAACTACAACCTGGCTGGTTTGTATTAGACTAGACCAACTACAACCTGGCTGGTTTGTACTAGACTAGACCAACTACAACCTGGCTGATTTGTACTCAACCAACTACATCCTGGCTGGTGTGTATTAGACCAACTACAACCTGGCTGGTTTGTACTAGAATAGACCAACTACAACCTGGCTGGTTTGTATTAGACTAGACCAACTACACCCTGGCTGGTTTGTATTAGACTAGACCAACTACAACCTGGCTGGTTTGTACTAGACTAGACCAACTACAACCTGGCTGGTTTGTACTAGAATAGACCAACTACAACCTGGCTTGTTTGTATTAGACTAGACCAACTACAACCTGGCTGGTTTGTACTAGACTAGACCAACTACAACCTGAATGGTTTGTACAAGACTAGAGCAACTGCAACCTGGCTGGTTTGTACTAGACTAGATTAACTACAACCTGGCTGGTTTGTACTAGACTAGATCAACTACATCCTGGCTGGTGTGTATTAGACCAACAACAACAACCTGGCTGCAGTGTATTAGACTAGACCAACTCAACCTGGCTGGTTTGTAATAGACTAGACCAACTGCAACCTGGCTGGTTTGTTATAGCCTAGACAAACTACAATCTGGCTGTAGTCAATTAGACTAGACCAACTACAACCTTGCTGGTTTGTACTAGACCAACTATAACCTGGCTGGTTTGTACTAGACTAGACCAACTATTTCCTGGCTGGTTTGTACTTAACCATCTACAACCTGGCTGGTTAGTACTAAATTAGATCAACTACAATCTGACTGGTTTGTATTAGACTAGTCCAACTACAACCTGGCTGGTTTGTACTAGACCAACTACAACCTGGCTGGTTTGTACTAGACCAACTACAACCTGGCTGGTTTGTACTAGACCAACTACAACCTGGCTTGTTTCTACTAGACCAACTACAACCGGGCTGGTTTGTACTAGACTAGACCAACTACAACCTGGCTGGTTTGTACTCGACCGACTACATCCTGGATTGTGTGTATTAGACCAACTACAACCTGGCTGGTTTGTACTAGACTAGACCAACTACAACCTGGCTGGTTTGTATTAGACTAGACCAACTACAACCTGGCTGGTTTGTACTCGACCAACTACATCCTGGCTGGTGTGTATTAGATCAACTACAACCTGGCTTGTTTATAATTGACTAGACCGACTACAAACTGGCTGGTTTGTTCTAGACTAGACCAACTACAACCTGGCTGGTTTGTACTAGACTAGATCAACTACAACCTGGTTGGTTTGTACTAGACTAGATCAACTACAACCTGGCTGTTTTGTAATAGACTAGACCAACTGCAACCTGGCTGGTTTGTACTAGACCAACTATAACCTGGCTGGTTTGTACTAGACTAGACCAACTATTTCCTGGCTGGTTTGTACTTAACCATCTACAACCTGGCTGGTTAGTACTAAATTAGATCAACTACAATCTGACTGGTTTGTATTAGACTAGTCCAACTACAACCTGGCTGGTTTGTACTAGACCAACTACAACCTGGCTGGTTTGTACTAGACCAACTACAACCTGGCTTGTTTCTACTAGACCAACTACAACCGGGCTGGTTTGTACTAGACTAGTCCAACTACAACCTGGCTGGTTTGTACTAGACTAGTCCAACTACAACCTGACTGGTTTGTACTAGACTAGTCCAACTACAACCTGGCTGGTTTGTACTAGACTAGACCAACTACAACCTGGCTGGTTTGTATTAGACTAGACCAACTACAACCTGGCTGGTTTGTACTCGACCAACTACATCCTGGCTGGTGTGTATTAGACCAACTACATCCTGGCTGGTGTGTATTAGATCAACTACAACCTGGCTTGTTTATAATTGACTAGACCGACTACAAACTGGCTGGTTTGTTCTAGACTAGACCAACTACAACCTGGCTGGTTTGTTCTAGACTAGACCAACTACAACCTGGCTGGTTTGTTCTAGACTAGACCAACTACAACCTGGCTGGTTTGTTCTAGACTAGACCGACTACAACCTGGCTGGTTTATTCTAGACTAGACCGACTACAACCTGGCTGGTTTGTTCTAGACTAGACCAACTACAACCTGACTGGTTTGTATTAGACTAGTCCAACTACAACCTGGCTGGTTTGTACTAGACCAACTACAACCTGGCTGGTTTGTACTAGACCAACTACAACCTGGCTTGTTTCTACTAGACCAACTACAACCGGGCTGGTTTGTACTAGACTAGTCCAACTACAACCTGGCTGGTTTGTACTAGACTAGTCCAACTACAACCTGACTGGTTTGTACTAGACTAGTCCAACTACAACCTGGCTGGTTTGTACTAGACTAGACCAACTACAACCTGGCTGGTTTGTATTAGACTAGACCAACTACAACCTGGCTGGTTTGTACTCGACCAACTACATCCTGGCTGGTGTGTATTAGACCAACTACATCCTGGCTGGTGTGTATTAGATCAACTACAACCTGGCTTGTTTATAATTGACTAGACCGACTACAAACTGGCTGGTTTGTTCTAGACTAGACCAACTACAACCTGGCTGGTTTGTTCTAGACTAGACCAACTACAACCTGGCTGGTTTGTTCTAGACTAGACCAACTACAACCTGGCTGGTTTGTTCTAGACTAGACCGACTACAACCTGGCTGGTTTGTTCTAGACTAGACCGACTACAACCTGGCTGGTTTGTTCTAGACTAGACCAACTACAACCTGGCTGGTTTGTTCTAGACTAGACCAACTACAACCTGGCTGGTGTCTATTAGACTGAAAGCCACGCTTCCAATAAACCACACGTCCAATCTGATAGGCAGCCACTACAATATATTATCAAAAACACCTCCCATCACAAAAAGGTTTCTTTTCAAACCTTTACACAAGAGTTCCTCAAATAAACTTTTCAGAGGGGTTCCTCAAGGAAACCTTTTTCAACTGGAAAGGTTCTGCATGTGGCAACCCAAAATGTTCCTCCAGGCACCTTTAACTTCTAAGTGTAGAGCAGCTTAAATAGGGGAAGAACAAGAATAATCTGCCAACGTGTCATTCATGTATAGACGGTGTGCCTAACAGTGGAAAGCAATATTGGCTATTGTAATTCTGAGCAAAACACTATTCTAGATGCATTACACAAATTGTATCTAGGCCTAAAGGCATTGGCAACACAGAGTGAATGAGGTTTCACATTCACCTACAATACAGAGTCTATATGAAGTCGTAGCGCAACCCCACCCTCTTATACTCCCATGCACAGACATGCAGGTAGTCCATATCTTTAGTTAATTCAATCCCTCTAATATACCTTCACAAGGGGAAACGCAACACCTAGCAGGAGTATCTCATTCTCGCGATCCTGTTGATTCATGTAGGCCATGTACTTCTCGACTCCTTCTTCCTCATAGATCTTCCTCTCCTTATCCATGTTGAACAGGGTGCGAGAGGAGATGGCGATTGTCACAGCATTATGGGGTTTGAGCTATTTGGAAAGCAAGATTATAAAGCTAAAGTTTTTATTAAATAAATTACCAATATTGTATGTGTAAAGATAATGATTTTAAAGGCAAAAGGCAAACAACAGCTGCTAATGTAAAAATGTATAACTTACTGGTTTAGGTTTCTTTGTTTTTAAACTGTCAGAACAGGCTTTTGATGCTGCCAAGTCTTTTTCCTCTCCAGCATTAGTGGCTGCTGTATCGGTAGGTTTGATTTCACTCATATTTGGCCTGGGATGGAAAAGTTCTAGGTCTGATAGTTCTGTAACACTGATTCCAAATGTCGATGGACAGACCAAGCGATGACAGGCAAGTTTATGTCAATGTTTGGATGGGCGAGTCTATGGCAACGGAAACGGTGCTGCAGTATCCTAGTGTATGGTGCGGGTGTGATTAGATAACTCGTTCCAGGGGGATATGACGATACGAGCGCCGATGCCCTAATTCCACCGGTAGTGTTCCGCGCGAGATAGTATATAGCATCATCTGTGTGCAACAAAAACTCTACATTCACCTGCTGCTACCATTTCTGTCAAGCCGTCAACACATACAGTTTGACGTATATGTTCAATAAATCCAAAGTATGCAAGGCAAATGCAGTGTTCCGTTAAATTAATGCGACACTGTCGGTGTGATCGAGGCGTTATTTCAGAGAGCACTCCGTAAACCAAGGCAAAGAACTTCAAATCGTCATAACGCTTGTTATGGGCTTTTTACACACGTTCATTACACCTTCAGTTTACAGGTGTTTACAACGTTTGAATATTGTACTTTCAGACGCATGAAATTGTGCCACTGCACACGTTCTGAGCGCCTGTGTAGTAACGGGTACATTTCATGCGTTAAAATTATTCAAGGCATTGTTGAGAAATGGAGGAAGAAATTAAAACAACTTTTCCCACATAACATTACAACTACAAAGTTGACGCTGGCTAGCTAGCTTATTTTCATTGAAATAGCATGGCTAGTTAGCTAGCTAGCAATAGTCTTCTGTCTAGCCTGTAACTAATGGTTGTTACGTTGTGGGAATTGGAGGAAGGGAGAATGAATGAGAAATCAGAACTTGGACAATGTAAAGGAATGAGTAGGTAAATGTACCGCCTATCAATTACAAAAGAAACGGTGCAGATGTAGCCTTAAGATACCATTAGATATGTGCATGTTATGTACTGGACAGACGGCTAGCCAGCTTCTGATTTCAAGTTCTGATTTCTCATTAATTCTCCCTTCCTCCTCCAATCTATTCCATATTGCCCACTTCCTCACCAGACAGTAGCAACAAACTATTAAAAACGGTGCTAATTTCATTCATCAACATTTTAAAAAGGGTAGTAGACATTTACAGTAGACATTTCCCCGATCATAGTCTAGCTCAAAACTAATGAGACTGTTTCAGCATGTAAAAAGTAACAGTACAAAACATACATTATTTTAGCAAACGTAAAATATTAAGTGAGTTTTGACTGATAATATATTTAATGAACGTTTCAAAACAATACATTATACTATAGACCTGCTAAATTACTCACATCCAGCATAAAAAAACAGAATAAACAAAAATAATTCTGTATTTATTTCAGATGTAACAATTGTTCATGAAGCAAACATTGTGTGTTTGGTAGAAAGAAGCGGTCTGTTTTCCTCCCCCTCCTTCATCCATGGTGCTCGTTCAACATAGCATTTGGAGATTCCTGTGAACATCATCATAAACATGTCATTCTGAACAGTAACATCTTCCTAACAAGAATTTAGACCAGTTGACAATTCAACAGAATTCAGTCTTGTTCATGTTGATGATCTGTACAACATTAGACAGATAGCAAGATATCAAGCCATGGTATATCAGACCGTATACCCTGGGTATGAGTCAATATTGCTTGTTGACTGTTGTAATTACATTGGTAACCAGTTTTTAATAGCAATAAGGCACCTTGGGGGTTTATATACCACGGCTAAGGGCTGTATCCAGGCGCTCCGTGTTGCGTCGTGCATAAGAACAGCCCTAAGCCGTGGTATATTGTCCATATACCACAAACCCCCGAGGTGCCTTATTGCTTAAATATAACACAGATACATGCGCATGTGAGGTTTCAAATAATAATGTTACTATTACCTAGAGGTCGACCGATTATGATTTTACAACGCCGATACCGATACCGATTATTGGAGGACAAAAAAGCCGATACCGATTAATCGGCCGATTTATAAAAAATAAAAAAATGTTTTATATATATATATATATATATATATATATATATATATATATATATATATATATATATATCATACACACACACACATTTTTGTAATAATGACAATTGCAACAATACTGAAAGAACAATGAACACTTTTATTTTAACTTAATATAATACATAAATACACACACACACAAACACACAGCTCTGAAGTGACAATGATACTGAAGAGTCTGCATAGGAGACAAATACTCTCAACTGTTTGAATAAAAATAGAGTTTAAGTTACCTGTGATGAATGTTGAAAACAAAAACTGTAATTTCTATATGCAGGAAATCCTATTTTAATAATGGGCATGGTAAGAACTGACGACCAAAGTGCGACTCATAATTCCCATGACACCTTCTAGCAAAATCTGAAAAGCGGTTCCTTCATTTATTCCATAGGATATTTTTAGATTCACTTAAAATAAGGTCTGTGTTTCGGGTAGGCTTACACCACCTTGCCAATTTTATAACTGTGTAGATATCCATAGGACAAGGTAACTCTGATCAATATTGGCTAAGTATAAGCGAAGATCATTTTTTTGTAGAGTGGATTTATGAAAATATGTTGACAAACGTTTACCTTATCCTAGTGAGATTTACACGGGTATCAAAACGTCGAGGCAGTTTAAGCCTGCACGAAACACAGACCTTATTTGAAGTAGATCAAGACATTCTCTATGGAAGACATGAACGGTAAAATAACGAAGGAACCCCTTTCAAGTTCAGCCACAAGTTATTACAGGAATTATAACGTGTCGACTATTTCTCTCTAAACCGTATACCTTTGACTAATCCGGAAACTATCACCTCGAAAACAAAACGTTTATTCCGTTCCGTATTTTATCTAACGGGTGGCATCCATGAGTCTAAGGTAACTGAGCTAAACGACTACCGCCCCGTAGCACTCACTTCCGTCATCATGAAGTGCTTTGAGAGACTAGTCAAGGACCATATCACCTCCACCCTACCTGACACCCTAGACCCACTCCAATTTGCTTACCGACCCAATAGGTCCACAGACGACGCAATCGCAACCACACTGCACACTGCCCTAACCCATCTGGACAAGAGGAATACCTATGTGAAAATGCTGTTCATTGACTACAGCTCAGCATTTAACACCATAGTACGCTCCAAACTCGTCATCAAGCTCGAGACCCTGGGTCTCGACCCCGCCCTGTGCAACTGGGTACTGGACTTCCTGACGGGCCGCCCCCAGGTGGTGAGGGTAGGTAACAACATCTCCACCCCGCTGATCCTCAACACTGGGGCCCCACAAGGGTGCGTTCTGAGCCCTCTCCTGTACTCCCTGTTCACCCACGACTGCGTGGCCATGCACGCCTCCAACTCAATCATCAAGTTTGCGGACGACACTACAGTGGTAGACTTGATTACCAACAACGACGAGACGGCCTACAGGGAGGAGGTGAGGGCCCTCGGAGTGTGGTGTCAGGAAAATAACCTCACACTCAACGTCAATAAAACAAAGGAGATGATTGTGGACTTCAGGAAACAGCAGAGGGAGCACCGCCCTATCCACATCGACGGGACAGTAGTGGAGAGGGTAGTAAGTTTTAAGTTCCTCTGTGTACACATCACGGACAAACTGAATTGGTCCACCCACACAGACAGCGTTGTTAAGAAGGCGCAGCAGCGCCTCTTCAACCTCAGGAGGCTGAAGAAATTCGGCTTGTCACCAAAAGCACTCACAAACTTCTACAGATGCACAATCGAGAGCATCCTGTCGGGCTGTATCACCGCCTGGTACGGCAACTGCTCCGCCCACAACCGTAAGGCTCTCCAGAGGGTAGTGAGGTCTGCACAACGCATCACCGGGGGCAAACTACCTGCCCTCCAGGACACCTACACCACCCGATGTCACAGGAAGGCCATAAAGATCATCAAGGACAACCACCACCCGAGCCACTGCCTGTTCACCCCGCTATCATCCAGAAGGTGAGGTCAGTACAGGTGCATCAAAGCAGGGACCGAGAGACTGAAAAACAGCTTCTATCTCAAGGCCATCAGACTGTTAAACAGACACCACTAACATTTAGTGGCCGCTGCCAACATACTGACTCAACTCCAGCCACTTTAATAATGGGAATTGATGGAAATGTATGTAAAAATGTATCACTAGCCACTTTAAACAATGCCACTTAATATAATGTTTACATACCCTACATTACTCATCTCATATGTATATGTATATACTGTACTCTATATCATCTACTGCATCTTGCCATCTTTATGTAATACATGTATCACTAGCCACTTTAAACTATGCCACTTTATGTTTATATACTCTACATTACTCATCTCATATGTATATACTGTACTCTATACCATCTACTGCATCTTGCCTATGTCGTTCTGTACCATCACTCATTCATATATCTTTATGTACATATTCTTCATCCCTTTACACTTATGTGTATAAGGTAGTAGTTGTGGAATTGTTAGGTTAGATTACTCGTTGGTTATTACTGCATTGTCGGAACTAGAAGCACAAGCATTTCGTTAGACTCGCATTAACATCTGCTAACCATGTGTATGTGACAAATACAATTTGATTTGATTTGAGTCTAAATATTCCTGTTACATTGCACAACCTTCAATGTTATGTCATAATTACGTAAAATTCTGGCAAATTAGTTCGCAAAGAGCCAGGCGGCCCAAACTGTTGCATATACCCTGACTCTGCGTGCAATGAACGCAAGAGAAATGACACAATTTCACCTGGTTAATATTGCCTGCTAACCTGGATTTCTTTTAGCTAAATATGCAGGTTTAAAAATATATACTTGTGTATTGATTTTAAGAAAGGCATTGATGTTTATGGTGAAGTACACATTGGAGCAATGACGGTCATTGATTGATTGTTTTTTATAAGATAAGTTTAATGCTAGCAATTTACCTTAGCTTACTGCATTCGCGGCACAGGCAGGCTCCTCGTGGAGTGCAATGTAATCAGTGTTAGAACATTGGACTAGTTAACTGTAAGGTTGCAAGATTGGATCCCCCGAGCTGACAAGGTTAAAAATCTGTCGTTCTGCCTCCTAGGCCGTCATTGAAAATAAGAATGTGTTCTTAACTGACTTTCCTAGTTAAATAAAGATTAAATAAAGGTGTAAAAAAAAAAAAAAAACGATTTCCGATTGTTATGAAAACTTGAAATCGGACCCGATTAATCGGCCATTCCGATTAATCGGTCGACCTCTACCACTACCAGCTTGCTCTCTCCCTGCTTCTCTTGAACATGTTGATCTGATATGGCTAGTTTTTAATTGTTCTTCCTTGCTCATCCAAAGCAGGCTTTTCTCCTCCTCGCTGGTCTTCAAATGCTTGACTACACGGTCATCGTGTTGTGACTGTAACATGGACATTGAATTAGAACAAATAGATACACTCTTAGAAAAAAGGGTTCCAAAGGGGTTCTTCAGCTGTCCCCATAGTATAACCCTTTTTGGTTCCAGGTAGAACCCTTTTGGGTTCCATGTAGAACCCTCTGTGGAAAGAGTTTGTCGTGGTAATTTCCTGTATTACTCAATAATGAGAGCCAACCACACACAAGTCAGAGTTATATTATAAAGTCCATCTTTAATTATATATGAGCTTCACCATAGCCCTTTTTGACTCTCAGATCAATTCAGTGTCTATAAATGAATTCTCTGAGAGTGCTTACAAAACAATTCTTAGTTTCCTTTATAGAAAAGATACACCCCTCTCAACTTACATGACGAATAACAGATCTTAGGAACATTACAAAGAACCTTTTACTTGAAAGAGGAGTATCCCATAGCTAGATAGCATTAGCTATAAATTATCGTTCAGTTTGGTCTCCTAAAATGAGATTTTAATCTCGTTCTTGGTACCACTTAGTACGAAAACATTACCTCATCCAATGGCATATATCAATTGTCAATTCTAGATACTCCCATCTCAAATACACCCCCTCCTGGATAAGCTCAGAAAAGACAGTGAGCCTCTTAGGTCATATACTAGGTCAAGATAAGGGCAACCTCAGAGGGGACATACAATAGTTACAGACACATTTCCAAGCCTCCTTCTCCCCTTCTGATATTCTTCATAGCATCACATGGTTTAACAGATACATTGACATATACATTGACACAAGCCTGACCTCTCCCCTCTCTGGGCCCCACGTGACTAAGCCCTAGCTGAGAAGGGAAAATGCAACTGCCAACAGTATAGTCCAAAAAGAAGATATTCTAATGACAAGCATAAAGATATCTAAAACATCTTATAACATATATGTACCTAACTAATTCTGATTCAGCCACGACAGGAACCAAAAATAGTTCTACCTGGAACCAACAAGGGTTCTACCTGGAACCAACAAGGGTTCTTCAGAAAGTTATCCTATGGGGACAGCAGAATAACTTTTTAAATTCTAGGTGGCTTTATCAGATACATTTTCATGAAAAGCAGCTCATTTAGCAAGCCAATAAAATGTCTATCTGATATAACTAGCTAGTAATTCTTGTACTATAGGCTTTGCCCCTCCTCACTGGTCTGCAGATGCTTGAGTACTTTACATTTCCTAGAACTAACAACTTTATCAGATAGACATTTTCAGGAAAAGCAGCTCATTTAGCAAGCCAATAAAATACCTATTGCATTGGTTCAACCTTGAAATAAAGCTAATCGAGATAGAGATCTTACCTTTTTATCTCTATAGCAGTTTGCTCTCACCTTGTCTGGGCACTGCAACAGCCAGATCTTATTCCCCATTCTCCTTTGTCTAAATTCTGCAAGGAGCTAGCCTGTTCTCCTAAAACATGAGCTAATAGCTAAATTAGCCAAATTGAGCAAACAAATCTCAACTTGCCAACTAGCAAAGCCAACCAATTACACAACACATATACACAAAGTAAACAATTATTTTATAAAGTAATGTTAGTCTCAACCAAATGACAAGTACAAACAACTATTGCTCTGTCCCACAACGTAACAACCATTAGTTATAGGCTAGACATAAGACTATTGCTAGCTAGCTAACTAGCCATGCTATTTCAATGAAAATAAGCTAGCTAGCCAGCGTCAACTTTGTAGTTGTAATGCTATGTGGAAAAAGTTGTTTTAATTTCTTCCTCCATTTCTCACCAACGCCTTGACTAATTTTAACAATTTGATCCATATTTAGAAACATCTCATCCCTCCCTGAGAAAGCGATTCATCGCAACAGGCCGAAAGTCAAACTCACAGAAATTGAGGTGGGAAGGGCTACAATACGGTACTTTCAGACGCATGAAATGTACCCATTACTACACAGGCGTTCAGAACGTGTGCAGTGGCACAATTTCATGCGTCTGAAAGTACAATATTCAAACGTTATAATCACCTGTAAATGCACACTGAACAGGTGTAATGAACGTGTGTAAAAATGCCCATAACAAGCGTTCAAATCAAGACGATTTGAAACTCTTGGCCTTCCATAGTGGGCAGAGCTAGGCATGTTGGACTGGGATACGTTTTAATATGATAAAAGGCTCTCATTTTACAGTGGGTCCGCAACGGTTCTGTGTAGCCTAGTTATGCTAATATATTTCAGACCAGTGTACTGCAGTTAATTTCATCTTTGACTTAATGAGTAAAATATATTTGAGTAGTAAACAGGGAAACAACGAGTCCCAGACAGTTCACAATAGAACATACCAGAGTGGGCATCGTTTACTAGGCTACCTACAGTGCATTCGGAAAGTATTAAGGCCCCTTGACTTTTTCCACATTTTGTTAAGTTACAGCCCTATTCTAAAATCGATTCAATTAAAATGTTCCTCATCAATCTACACACTACACCCCATAATGACAAAGTGAAAACATTTGTATTTTTTTCTCCAAATATATTACAAATAAAAAACGAATATATTCAAATCAAATTGTATTTGTCACACATGCCGACTACAACAGGTGTAAACCTTACAGTGAAATGCTTACTTACAAGCCCTTAACCATACATTTTTAGAGCCTTCCTCAGACACCGACTGATAAAGAGGTCCTGGATGGCTGGAAGTTTTGCCCCAGTGATGTACCCAAGAACACAGTGACCTCCATCATTCTTAAATGGAAGAAGATTGGAACCACCAAGACTCTTCCCAGAGCTGGCTGCCCAGCCAAACTGAGCAATAGGGCGAGAAGGGCCTTGGTCAGGGAGGTAACCAAGAACCCGATGGTCACTCTGACAGAGCTCCAGAGTTCCTCTGTGGAGATGGGAGAACCTTCCAGAAGGACAAACATCTCTGCAGCACTCCACCAATCAGGCCTTTATTGTAGAGTGGCCGGATGGAAGCCACTCCTTAGTAAAATGCACATGACAGCCCGCTTGGAGTTTGCCAAAAGGCCCCTAATGGACTCTCAGACCATGAGAAACAAGGTTCTCTGTTCTGATGAAACCAAGATTGAACTCTTTGGCCTGAATGCCAAGCATCACGTCTGGAGGAAACCTGGCATCATCCCTACAGTGAAGATTGGTGTTAGCAGCATCATGCTGTGGGGATGTTTTTCAGCGGCAGGGAATAGGAGACTAGACAGGATCATCAAAGGTGAAAGAAGCAAGGTACAGAGAGATCCTTGACGAAAACTTGCTCCAGAGCACTCAGGACCTCAGACTTGGGCGAAGGTTCACCTTCCAACAGGATAACGGCCCTAAGCACACACCCAAGACAACGCAGGAGTGGCTTCGGGAATTGTCTCTGAAGGTCCTTGAGTGGCCCAGCCAGAGCCCGGACTTGAACCCGATCAAACATCTCTGGAGACCTGAAAATAGCTGTTCAGCGACACTCCCCATCCAACCTGACGAAGCTTGAGAGGATGGAAGAATGGGAGAAACTCCCCAAATACAGGTGTGCCAAGCTTGTAGTGTCATACCCAAGAAGATTCGAGGCTGTCAAAAGGTGCTTCAACAAAGTACTGAGTAAATGGTCTGAATACTTATGTAAATGTGATATTTAATACATTTTATAATAAGGCTGTAACGTAACAAAATGTGGAAGAAGTCAAGGGTTCTGAATACTTTCCGAATGCACATTATTGGGATCATCTGGTTACCACAAGTGTTTGGAATACATTGAGCTCATTGACAAAGCAGACCATGGAACACCTTTTCACACAAAGGTCCACGATGGGTCTGTGTAAATTATGTGATTGTATTGGAGACAGGTTTATTGCATTGAATTTCATCTATTAATTTACTCATATACTATTTCAAATTAGAAGCCATATCAGACAATTGTTCTCACTTTATGACAGAACATTCAGATTTGTCTGCATGACTGTGGGGCTCATTACCTGAATTATTAGGATTTTCTTAGGATCACAGCAAAACTGCTTGTTTTGCTCAATTAGAGACATAATAAAACCTTTAATATTGGGGAAAAGATTGGCCTGGCTGAGAATAGAACATTCTAAAATAACAAAACTACTTTTTTACACAACTATACATTTAAATAAATGGTGTTTCTTTGAAAAGATGGGCCTGGCTGACATAAAAAATATATTAAGGGGAAAGGATCCAAAGACACAGAAGCTGATTATCTTTCTGTACATCACTTTATTTACAATGTTGGCTGCCATGGTTAACAGAAATGCAGGACATTAAATGCTACCTGAATTGACTCAGAAAAGTAAAATAAGTAGGCCCACAGTATCACAGCGAGGTCAAACAGGTGTGTGTTAGTGTCACGCCCTGACCGTAGATTGCTTTGTATGTTTATATTTTTTGTTTGGTCAGGGTGTGATGTGGGTGGGTATTCTATGTTGTATGTCTAGGTGTTGTATTTCTATGTTTAGGCCTGGTATGGTTCCCAATCAGAGACAGCTGTCAATCGTTGTCTCTGATTGAGAACCATACTTAGGTAGCCTGTTTTCCCACTTTTGTTTGTGGGTGGTTGTTTTCTGTGTCTGTGTTTTCAACATACAGAACTGTTTCGATTTTCATTTCTTTCATTCACTTTGTTATTTTGTATTTTTCGTGTTCTGATATAATAAATTATCATGGACACTTACAACGCTGCATTTTGGTCCGATCCTTCCTACTCCTCATCTGATGAAGACGAAGATCGTTACAGTTAGTCAGATTATCCAGTGTCCACAGCAACACCATGACTTATCAATGACCCAAACCCAAACCCAGCTAATCTCTACCATTGTGTCGCTAAATTGTCGTAATGCTTCAGCAAAAGTACAAAAATACAACAGGTGTAGTAGACCTTACCGTGAAATCTTATTTACAAGCCCTTAACCAACAATGCAGTTCAAGAAATATAGAAAATATTTACTAAATAACAAAAGTAAAAAATAAAATGTGTAACAATAAAAGTAACTAAAGATGTGGTGGATGCACCAGTGTAACTTCGCAAACAAATGCACAATGTTCAATCATCCGTTACGGGTAATTTGTACATGTAGGTAGGGGTATTGTGACTATGCATAGATAATAAACAGCGAGTAGCAGCAGTGTAAAAACAAAGGAGCGTTGAGGGGGTGTCTATGTAAATAGTCTGGGTGGCCATTTGATTCATTGTTCAGCAGTCTTATGGCTTGTGGGTAGAAGCTGTTAAGGAGCCTTTTGGACCGATTTGGCGCTCCGGTACCGCTTGCCATGTGGTAGCAGAGACAACAGTCTATAGCTGTGTTCGAATACTCATACTAACCGCACTAACCATACTATTTGTGGTGTAAATTGAGTATATAGTATGCTTATTGTTCATAGTATGCCAAAAGTTCCCGAATGTCGTACTACGTTCGTCAAAATATGAAGTATACCAGCAGTGGACACTATTTCCATATTTTTTGGGCCCTTCATGCAATTCTTCAGGAAATGAGCATGGCTTCACGTTGTTTTCAGATTTGAAGAAAATGGCGTAAAATATGCAGCCCAAGTATATCTTAAGAAAATGTTGAGCAATGCAATAAAGTCATGACTTTTCATATAAGTTACCTTACACGTTATGTTGGCTGACAATTTGTTAGTTACGCTGGTTACATAGCATATCATTACAGCAGTATGTACCGGTATGTTAGCTACAGTAGCTACCTAATGTTATTTAGCTACTTATACATCAAACTTGCCAGTATATTAACTATAGGCTAACTAACTACCCAACATTTATTGATTTGATCATTCCTGTCATTCTTAGCTAAATGTTATAGTCCATGTGCGTTCTCAATGGACATTCGGGTGCTTTCGTAAATTCGCTCTGGCTATCTAATAAGATTTCAGAGCACTCTCTTCTGAATGTAACATTACCAGAGCGCAGGATAAAGGAGGAATGTACGAGGGCTCAACACCAGTTGAATATGTCCGGTGTCAGTAAACGTCGGCAAAAAAGCATAATTAAATTGTTGCCAGCAGCACAGTTACAGTCACCAATGCTCTGGATAACATGAAAACTACCTAACCAGCTCTGCTAGGGCGAGTAAATGGTCAGAGTGGTCTCATTTGTGTCTGGAAGTAGCCAGCAAGCTGTTTTTGCTGGACTCCCGAGGCTGATAGGGCATTCATGGAGCTCAAGGGACGTTACACCTCTGGACCCATCCTCATTCATCTGGATCCTACTCGTCCCCTTGTGGTAGAGGTGGACACCTCGGACACCGGAGAAGGGACATGCACCTTTCTCTCCAAGTGGTTCTTGCCCACCAGAGCCGCCACCGAGACTAATCACCCCCCCTACCTTCCCTATTTGGTTTCAGGTTTTGCGGCCGGAGTCCGCACCTTTGGAGGGGGGTACTGTCACGCCCTGGCCATAGAGAGCCATTGTTTCTCTATGGTGAAGTGGGTCAGGGCATGACTGGGGTTGATCTAGTTTATTTATTTCTATGTGGTGTTCTAGTTTATTTTCTATGTTGGTGATTTGTATGATTCCCAATTAGAGGCAGCTGGTAATCGTTGTCTCTAATTGGGGATCATATTTAAGTAGCTGTTTTTCCCACCTGTGTTTGTGGGATATTATTTTGTTTTGTGCATGTGCACCACTTAGTCACGTTTCGTTGTTTCTTTATTGTTTTGTTTTGCTTAAGTTTCACTTAGAAATAAAGATGTCGAACTCAACCTCCGCTGCGCCTTGGTCCGTCTCTTAACACGGTCGTGACAGTTAGGTCTGGAATAACATTAGTTACCTACCAGCACCATTGAGTCTTCAATAACATCAGTTACGGATCAACACTGTTAGGTCTGGAACAACATCCGTTTCTGACTAAGACCGTTAAGTCTGGAATAACATCAGTTACTGATCAACACCATTAGGTCTGGAATAACATCAGTTAACGATCAACACCGTTAAGTCTGAAATAACATCGGTTACCGACCAACACTGTTAGGTCTGGAACAACATCAGTTACCGACCAACACTGTTAGGTCTGGAACAACATCCGTTTCTGACTAAGACCGTTAGGTCTGGAATAACATTAGTTACCGAGCAACACCGTTAGGTCTGGAATAACATCAGTTACCTACCAACACCATTAGGTCTGGAATAACATCAGTTACCGATCAACACTGTTAGGTCTGGAATAACATCGGTTACCGACCAACACTGTTAGGTCTGGAACAACATCAGTTACCGACCAACACTGTTAGGTCTGGAACAACATCCGTTTCTGACTAAGACCGTTAGGTCTGGAATAACATTAGTTACCGAGCAACACCGTTAGGTCTGGAATAACATCAGTTACCTACCAACACCATTAGGTCTGGAATAACATCAGTTACCGATCAACACTGTTAGTTCTGGAATAACATCGGTTACCGATCAGCACGGTTAGGTCTGGAGTAACATCAGTTACCAATCAACACGGTTAGGACTGGAATAACATCAGTTACCTACCAACACCATTAGGTCTAGAATAACATCAGTTACCGACCAACACTGTTAGGTCTGGAATAACATCAGTTACCGACCAACACTGTTAGGTCTGGAACAACATCAGTTACCGACCAACACTGTTAGGGCTGGAACAACATCCGTTTCTGACTAAGACCGTTAGGTCTGGAATAACATTAGTTACCGAGCAACACCGTTAGGTCTGGAGTAACATCAGTTACCAATCAACACTGTTAGGTCTGGAATAACATCAGTTACCGATCAACACTGTTAGGTCTGGAATAACATCAGTTACCGATCAACACTGTTAGGTCTGGAATAACATCAGTTGCCGACCAATTGCGTTTGGTCTGGAATAACATCACCGCACTAGAGGAAGAATTAAAAGACTTTTCCATTTTTTTCTCTTCTTTTTTGTGTGTCTTTTAAAACGATCTGTGAGACAAAAAATAAATCCTGTAGCTTAAACATCACTGCTACTTCAGCCAGGTGTTGCTGTAAAGCTAATGAAATGAATACATTGTGGAAGGTTTGTCCAGAGTCATACGTCAATAGGGTAGAGTGCCTGGGGTAAATTGCTGCCTGTCAACATCAAATGACGCAGCCATCGGTGCCTTGTGGGTGAAGTGTGAGGGAGGGAGCGATCCTGGCCTCTAGTATGGAGGCGTTGTGGTGATCCCAGCAGGGTAAAATAGCTTGGGATACTTGCCACCTAGACCTGCTAGTCTTTCTGTTAGTGGGAAAGGTCTTAGCAGGAGAACACCAGAGAAAGCTATGATTGACTGGCACATTATTGGAGTTAAACCTCCTCTAGTCTAAAGCAATATTCACCTGCTTTCATGGAGTGAGGATTCACTCCTTTGGGAAGACTACAGTTTCCCAGATACATATCCATTGGGGGAGGAGGTGAAACAGGTTTGTTCTGTAAAACACATCAACAAATTCACAAAATTATTAGTAACGTTCTCACAGTTGAAAAACAACAGTCGTAAATTCTGATTTAAATTGACGTGTCTTCAAGTGAATAGCTCAGCCTTGGGAATGGGACTTGTGTCAACCCATCTGTGTAGGTTTGGAACCCAGACAATCTGAAGAAGAAGATATTAAACACAATGTGAATCAAGACACAGAAAAACATTCAACCACTAATGTATCTCTATAGAATATAGATTTCAGCTTTCTTCCAAAACCCTGCTTTTCATTTGGTTGATTAAGCTTATTCTGATGAACCTCTGAAGAAGCAGCTGAGCCAGCCTCCACTGTTTGGTGTGTTCTGTACTGGGTGTGCTGGGCAGCTGATAGGGTGCCAGGGTTGTCATGGAGGGTTGGCCCCCGAGTGTTCCGGCTTGGTGACAGTCTCCATAAAGGGTCCACCACATATCTACTCCGGATATCTGTGACAAGTGAAAGGAGGAAGGCCACCAAACAAAGTGCATTCGGAAAGTGTTCAGACCCCTTGACTTTTTCCACATTTTGTTACCTTACAGCCTTATTCTAAAATGGATTAAGTAAATCAAACTCCTCATCAATCTACACACAATACCCCATAATAACGATGCAAAAACAGTTTTTTAGAATGACCTTATTTACATAGGTATTTAGATCCTTTGCTATGAGACTCAAAATTGAACTCAGGTTCATCCTGTTTCCAGTGATCATCCTTGAAATGTTTCTACAACTTGATTGGAGTACACCTGGGGTAAATTCAATTGATTGGACATGAATTGGAAAGGCACACACCACTCTACATAAGGTCCCACAGTTGACAGTGCATGTCACAGCAAAAACCAAGCCATGAGGTCGAAGGATTTGTCCGTAGAGGTCCGAGACAGGATTGTGTCGAGGTACAGATCTGGGGAAGGGCACCAAAAAATGTCTGGCGCATTGAAGGTCTCTAAGTAAACAGTGTCATCCATCATTCTTAAATGGAAGAAGATTGGAACCACCAAGACTCTTCCCAGAGCTGGCTGCCCAGCCAAACTGAGCAATCGGGCGAGAAGGGCCTTGGTCAGGGAGGTAACCAAGAACCCAATGGTCACTCTGACTGAGCTCCAGAGTTCCTCTGTGGAGATGAGAGAACCACTCACCAATGAGGACTTCATGGCAGAGTGACCAGACGGAAGCCACTCCTCAGTAAAAGGCACATGACAGCCCGCTTGGAGTTTGACAAAAGGCACCTAAAGTACTCTCAGAACATGGGAAACAAGATTCTCTGGTCTGATGAAACCAAGATTGAACTCTTTGGCCTGAATGCCAAGCATCACGTCTGGAGGAAACCTGGCATCATCCCTACGGTGAAGCATGGTGGTGACAGCATTGTGCTGTGGGGATGTTTTTCAGCAGCAGGGACTTGGAGACTAGTCAGGATCGAGGGAAAGATGAACGGAGCAAAGTACAGAGAGATCCTTGATGAAAACCTGCTCCAAAGCACTCAGGACCTCAGACGGGGGCAAAGGTTTACCTTCCAACAGGAAAATGACCCTAAGCACACAGCCAAGACAACGCAGGAGTGGCTTCGGGACAAGTCTCTGAATGTCCTTGAGGGGCCCAGCTAGAGCCAGGATTGAACCCGATCGAACATCTCTGGAGAGACCTGAAAACGGTTGTGCAGCGACGCTCCCTATCCAACCTGACAGAGCTTGAGAGGATCTGCAAAGAATGGGAGAAACTCCCCAAAAACAGGTGTGCCAAGCTTGTAGCGTCATACCCAAGAAGACTCAAGGCTGTAATCGCTGCCAAAGGTTCCTCAACAAAGTACTGATTAAAGGGTCTGAATACTTATGTAAATGTGATATTTCCAGTTTTTTTTTTGTATGCATTTGCTAACCTTTCTAAAACCCTATTTTTGCTTTGTCATTATGGGGTATTGTGTGCTTATTTGAGCTGTTCTTGCCATAATATGGACTTGGTCTTTTACCAAATAGGGCTATTTTCTGTATACCACCCCTACCTTCTCATAACACAACTGATCGTCTCAAATGCATTAAAAAGGAAATACATTCCACAAATTAGCTTTTTACAAGGCACACCTTTTAATTGAAATGCATTCCAGGTGACTACCTCATGAAGCTGTTTGAGAGAATGCCAAGAGTGTGCAAAGCTGTCGTCAAGGCAAACGGTAGCTACTTTGAATAATTTAAAAATATAAAATATTTTTTGATTTGTTTGACTGTTTTTTGGTTTCTACATGATTCCATATGTCACGGCTGTTTAAAGAAGAGGACCAAGGTGCAACGTGATTGGAATACATTCTTCTTTTAATAAAAGAAGAACACTTAAACAAACTAACAAAACAACAAAAACGAACATGAAGCTATAAACAACTAGTGCTGACATGCAACTAAACATAGACAACTACCCACAAAACCAAAATGGAAATGGCAACCTAAATAGGAACCCCAATCAGAGACAACGATAAACAGCTGTCTCTGATTGGGAACCAATTCAGGCCACCATAGACCTGCAATATGCCTAGACTTACAAACACCCTAGACATACAAAAACCCTAGACAATACAAAAACACGCATACCCACCCTCGTCACACCCTGACCTGACCAAAATAATACAGAAAACATAGATAACTAAGGTCAGGGCGTGACAATATGTGTTATTTCATAGCTTTGATGTCTTCACTATTCTACAATGTTGAAAATAGTCAAAATGAAGAAAAACCCTTGACTGAGTAGGTGTGTCCAAACTTTTGACTGGTACTGTATGTAAATAAGGTACTTCTGTTTGTTATTTTTAAAACATTTGCCAAAAAATCTAAAAATCTGTTTTCGCGTTGTTATTATGGGGTATTGTGTGTAGATTGATGAGGGGAAAAAATGTAAATTTTAGAATAAGGCTGTAACGCAACAAAATGTGGAAAAAGATAAGGGGTTGTAATACTTTCCGAATGCACTGTAGAACAACCACTTGCTGACAGGGAAGAGTGTCCTGCTATTATACTCTGTTACAACCCAAACTCAACCAGAATTGTTCCTCGAACAATGTGATAGCTAAACCAAGTCACTCACTCTCTCTCATGAGTACAGACATTTAAGCTATTTAAACTCATCACACTCTCACAATAGCAAATTCTTTACTTATTAGATACAATTAGTCTTAAATCACCTGTTCTCCTGGCATATAAATGTCAACTATGTGGAGAATTTGTTCCAGCATCCCAGGACCCCAACATGGGGACGATGGGAGGTGGAGGTGGTCCATGCCATTCCTTTTGTTCCATTTCATTGTTTTTTGTGGTGGGGATCCCCTCCCTCTGGAAGGTCCCTATGGTGGGGATCCCCTCCCTCTGGAAGGTCCCTGTGGTGGGGATCTCCTCCCTCTGGAAGGTCCCTATGGTGGGGATCCCCTCCCTCTGGAAAGTCCCTGTCTCTGTGCAGGGATGCTGTCTATCTGGAGGATCCCCTCAATTTCAGGTGCCACAGGGATGTCATCAAGGAGCTATCCAGCGCAGGTGGAGTGTAGGAGACACACAAAGACATTATAATCACAATTATAATCACCTGAGAGACTACTGAGACTACTGAGCTACTACTACCTGAGATACTACTACTACCTGAGATACTACTACTACCCGAGATACTAATATTACCTGAGAGACTACTACTACCTGAGAGACTACTACTACCTGAGAGACTACTACTACCTGAGCTACTACTACCTGAGATACTACTACTACCTGAGATACTACTACTACCCGAGATACTAATATTACCTGAGAGACTACTACTACCTGAGAGACTACTACTACCTGAGCTACTACTACCTGAGAGACTACTACAACCTGAGATACTACTACTACCTGAGATACTACTACTACCTGAGAGACTATTACTACCTGAGAGACTACTACTACCTGAGAGACTAATACTACTTGAGCTACTACTTCCTGAGATACTACTACTACCTGAGAAACTATTACTACCTGAGAGACTACTACTACCTGAGAGACTACTACTAGCTGAGATACTTTAACTATCTGAGAGACTACTACTACCTGAGATACTACTACTACCTGAGAGACCACTACTACCTGAGATACTACTACTACCTGAGATACTACTACTACCTGAGAGACTACTACTACCTAAGATATTACTAATACCTGAGAGACTACTACCTGAGATACTACTAATACCTGAGATACTACTACTACCTGAGAGACTACTACTACCTGAGATACTACTACTACCTGAGATACTACTACTACCTGAGAGACTACTACTACCTGAGAGATTACTACCTGAGAGACTACTACTACCTGAGAGACTACTACTACCTGAGAGACTACTACTACCTGAGATACTACTAATACCTGAGAGATTACTACCTGAGATACTACTAATACCTGAGAGACTACTACCTGAGAGACTACTACTACCTGAGAGATTACTACCTGAGAGACTACTACTACCTGAGAGACTACTACCTGAGAGACTACTACTACCTGAGAGACTACTACTACCTGAGAGACTACTACTACCTGAGAGATTTCTACCTGAGATACTATTACTACCTGAGAGACTACTACTACCTGAGATACTACTACTACCTGAGAGATTACTACCTGAGAGACTTCTACTACCTGAGATACTACTACTACCTGAGAGATTACTACCTGAGAGACTACCACTACCTGAGAGGCTACTACTACCTGAGAAACTACCACTACCTGAGAGACTAC
This sequence comes from Salvelinus namaycush, assembly GCF_016432855.1. Classification (NCBI taxonomy): domain Eukaryota; kingdom Metazoa; phylum Chordata; class Actinopteri; order Salmoniformes; family Salmonidae; genus Salvelinus; species Salvelinus namaycush. The sequence continues at coordinate 52,338 of NW_024058261.1, forward strand.
TTACTACCTGAGAGACTACTAGTACTACCTGAGAGACTACTACTACCTGAGAGACTACTACTACCTGAGAGACTACTACTACCTGAGAGACTACTTACAACCTGAGAGACTACTACTACCTGAGAGACTACTTACTACCTGAAAGACTACTATTTGAGCTAACACTACCTGAGAAACAACTACTACCTGAGATACTACTACTACCTGAGATACTACTACTACCTGAGAAACTTCTACTACCTGAGAGACTACTACCTGAGAGACTACTACTACCTGAGAGACTACTACTACCTAAGAGACTACTACCTGAGAGACTACTACTACCTGAAAGACTACTACTACCTGATTGACTACTACCTGAGAGACTACTACTACCTGAGATACTACTACTACCTGAGAGACTACTACTACCTAAGAGAATACTACCTGAGAGACTACTACTACCTGAGAGAATACTACTACCTGAGATACTACTAATACCTGAGAGACTACTACCTGAGATACTACTAATACCTGAGAGACTACTACCTGAGAGACTACTACTACCTGAGAGATAACTACCTGAGAGACTACTACTACCTGAGAGACTACTACCTGAGAGACTACTACTACCTGAGAGATTTCTACCTGAGAGACTACTACTACCTGAGATATTACTACTACCTGAGATACCATTACTACCTGAGAGACTACTACTACCTGAGATACTACTACTACCTGAGAGATACTACCTGAGAGACTTCTACTACCTGAGATACTACTACTACCTGAGAGATTACTACCTGAGAGACTACCACTACCTGAGAGGCTACTACTACCTGAGAGACTACCACTACCTGAGAGACTACTTACTACCTGAGAGACTACTAGTACTACCTGAGAGACTACTACTACCTGAGAGACTACTACTACCTGAGAGACTACTTACTACCTGAGAGACTACTTACAACCTGAGAGACTACTACTACCTGAGAGACTACTTACTACCTGAAAGACTACTATTTGAGCTAATACTACCTGAGAAACAACTACTACCTGAGATACTACTACTACCTGAGATACTACTACTACCTGAGAAACTTCTACTACCTGAGAGACTACTACCTGAGAGACTACTACTACCTAAGAGACTACTACCTGAGAGACTACATTTACATTTACATTTACGTCATTTAGCAGACGCTCTTATCCAGAGCGACTTACAAGTACATACATTCATACTTTTTTGTACTGGCCCCCCGTGGGAATCGAACCCACAACCCTGGCGTTGCAAGCGCCATGCTCTACCAACTGAGCCACACGGGACTGAGAGACTACTACTACCTGATAGACTTCTACTACATGAGATACTACTACTACCTGAGAGACTACTACTACCTGAGAGACTACTTACTACCTGAGAGACTACTACTAACTGAGAGACTACAACCTGAATGACTACTATTACCTGAGAGACTACTACTACCTGAAAGACTACTACTACCTGAGAGACTACTACTAACTGAGAGACTACTACTACCTGAGAGACTACTACCTGAGAGACTACTACTACCTGAGAGACTACTACTACCTGAGAGACTACCACTACCTGAGAGACTACTACTACCTGAGATACTATTACTACCTGAGAGACTACTACCTGAGAGACTACTACCTGAGATACTATTACTACCTGAGAGACTACTACTACCTGAGAGACTACTACCTGAGAGACTACTACCTGAGAGACTACTACTACCTGAGAGACTACTACCTGAGAGACCACTACCTGAGATACTACTACTACCTGAGAGACTACTACCTGAGAGACTACTACCTGAGAGACTACTACTACCTGAGAGACTACTACTACCTAAGAGACTACTACTACCTGAGAGACTACCACTACCTGAGAGACTACTACTACCTGAGAGACTACTACCTGAGAGACCACTACCTGAGATACTACTACTACCTGAGAGACTACTACCTGAGAGACTACTACCTGAGAGACTACTACTACCTGAGAGACTACTACTACCTAAGAGACTACTACTACCTGAGAGACTACCACTACCTGAGAGACTACTACTACCTGAGATACTACTACTACTACCTGAGAGACAACTACCTGAGAGACAACTACCTGAGAGACTACCACTACCTGAGAGACTAATACCTGAGAGACTAATACCTGAGAGACTACTACTACCTGAGAGACTACTACTACCCTAGAGACTACTACCTGAGAGACTACTACTACCCTAGAGACTACTACCTGAGAGACTACTACTACCTGAGAGACTACTACTACCTGAGAGACTACTACTACCTGAGAGACTACTACTACCTGAGAGACTACTACTACCTGAGAGACTACTACTACCTGAGAGACTACTACCTGATAGACTACTACTACCTAAGAGACTACTACCTGAGAGACTACTACTACCTGAGAGACTACTACTACCTGAGTGACTACTACCTGAGAGACTACTACTACCTGAGATACTACTACTACCTGAGAGACTACTACTACCTGAGATACTACTACTACCTGAGAGACTACTATTACCTAAGAGACTACTACCTGAGAGACTACTACTACCTGAGAGACTACTACTATCTGAGAGACTACCACTACCTGAGAGACGACTACTACCTGAGAGACTACTACCTGAGATACTACTACTACCTGAGAGACTACTACTACCTGAGAGACTACTACTACCTGAGAGACTACCACTACCTGAGAGACGACAACTACCTGAGAGACTACTACTAGCTGAGTGATTACTACTACCTGAGAGACTACTACTACCTAAGAGACTACTACCTGAGAGACTACTACTACCTGAGAGACTAATACCTGAGAGACTACTACCTGAGAGACTACTACTACCTGAGAGACTACTACCTGAGAGACTACTACCTGACATACTATTACTACCTGAGAGACTACTACTACCTGAGAGACTACTACCTGAGAGACTACTACCTGAGAGACTACTACTACCTGAGAGACTACTACTACCTGAGAGACTACTACCTGAGAGACTACTACTACCTGAGAGACTACTACTACCTGAGAGACTACTACTACCTGAGAGACTACCACTAACTGAGAGACTACTACTACCTGAGATACTACTACTACTACCTGAGAGACTACTAACTGAGAGACTACTCCTACCTGAGAGACTACTACCTGAGAGACTAATACCTGAGAGACTAATACTTGAGAGAATACTACTACCTGATAGACTACCACTACCTAAGAGACTACTACCTGAGAGACTACTACTACCTGAGAGACTACTACTACCTGAGTGACTACTACCTGAGAGACTACTACTACTAGCTGAGATACTACTACTACCTGAGAGACTACTACTATCTGAGATACTACTACTACCTGAGAGACTACTACTACCTGAGAGACTACCACTACCTGAGAGACGACTACTACCTGAGAGACTACTACCTGAGATACTACTACTACCTGAGAGACTGCTACTACCTGAGAGACTACTACTAGCTGAGTGATTACTACTACCTGAGAGACTACTACTACCTGAGATACTACTACTACCTGAGAGACTACTACTACCTGAGAGATTACTACCTGAGAGACTACTTCTACCTGAGAGACTACTACTACCTGAGAGACTACTACTACCTGAGATACTACTAATACCTGAGAGATTACTACCTGAGATACTACTAATACCTGAGAGACTACTACCTGAGAGACTACTACTACCTGAGAGATTACTACCTGAGAGACTACTACTACCTGAGAGACTACTACCTGAGAGACTACTACTACCTGAGAGATTTCTACCTGAGATACTATTACTACCTGAGAGACTACTACTACCTGAGATACTACTACTACCTGAGAGATTACTACCTGAGAGACTTCTACTACCTGAGATACTACTACTACCTGAGAGATTACTACCTGAGAGACTACCACTACCTGAGAGGCTACTACTACCTGAGAAACTACCACTACCTGAGAGACTACTTACTACCTGAGAGACTACTAGTACTACCTGAGAGACTACTACTACCTGAGAGACTACTTACTACCTGAGAGACTACTTACAACCTGAGAGACTACTACTACCTGAGAGACTACTTACTACCTGAAAGACTACTATTTGAGCTAACACTACCTGAGAAACAACTACTACCTGAGATACTACTACTACCTGAGATACTACTACTACCTGAGAAACTTCTACTACCTGAGAGACTACTACCTGAGAGACTACTACTACCTGAGAGACTACTACTACCTAAGAGACTACTACCTGAGAGACTACTACTACCTGAAAGACTACTACTACCTGATTGACTACTACCTGAGAGACTACTACTACCTGAGATACTACTACTACCTGAGAGACTACTACTACCTAAGAGAATACTACCTGAGAGACTACTACTACCTGAGAGAATACTAATACCTGAGATACTACTAATACCTGAGAGACTACTACCTGAGATACTACTAATACCTGAGAGACTACTACCTGAGAGACTACTACTACCTGAGAGATAACTACCTGAGAGACTACTACTACCTGAGAGACTACTACCTGAGAGACTACTACTACCTGAGAGATTTCTACCTGAGAGACTACTACTACCTGAGATATTACTACTACCTGAGATACCATTACTACCTGAGAGACTACTACTACCTGAGATACTACTACTACCTGAGAGATTACTACCTGAGAGACTTCTACTACCTGAGATACTACTACTACCTGAGAGATTACTACCTGAGAGACTACCACTACCTGAGAGGCTACTACTACCTGAGAGACTACCACTACCTGAGAGACTACTTACTACCTGAGAGACTACTAGTACTACCTGAGAGACTACTACTACCTGAGAGACTACTACTACCTGAGAGACTACTTACTACCTGAGAGACTACTTACAACCTGAGAGACTACTACTACCTGAGAGACTACTTACTACCTGAAAGACTACTATTTGAGCTAATACTACCTGAGAAACAACTACTACCTGAGATACTACTACTACCTGAGATACTACTACTACCTGAGAAACTTCTACTACCTGAGAGACTACTACCTGAGAGACTACTACTACCTGAGAGACTACTACTACCTAAGAGACTACTACCTGAGAGACTACATTTACATTTACATTTACGTCATTTAGCAGACGCTCTTATCCAGAGCGACTTACAAGTACATACATTCATACTTTTTTGTACTGGCCCCCCGTGGGAATCGAACCCACAACCCTGGCGTTGCAAGCGCCATGCTCTACCAACTGAGCCACACGGGACTGAGAGACTACTACTACCTGATAGACTTCTACTACCTGAGATACTACTACTACCTGAGAGACTACTACTACCTGAGAGACTACTTACTACCTGAGAGACTACTACTAACTGAGAGACTACAACCTGAGTGACTACTATTACCTGAGAGACTACTACTACCTGAAATACTACTACTACCTGAGAGACTACAACTGCCTGACAGACTACTACTACCTAAGAGACTACCACTACCTGAGAGACTACTACTAACTGAGAGACTACTACTACCTGAGAGACTACTACCTGAGAGACTACTACTACCTGAGAGACTACTACTACCTGAGAGACTACCACTACCTGAGAGACTACTACTACCTGAGATACTATTACTACCTGAGAGACTACTACCTGAGAGACTACTACCTGAGATACTATTACTACCTGAGAGACTACTACTACCTGAGAGACTACTACCTGAGAGACTACTACCTGAGAGACTACTACTACCTGAGAGACTACTACCTGAGAGACCACTACCTGAGAAACTACTACTACCTGAGAGACTACTACTACCTGAGAGACTACTACCTGAGAGACTACTACCTAAGAGACTACTACTACCTGAGAGACTACCACTACCTGAGAGACTACTACTACCTGAGATACTACTACTACTACCTGAGAGACAACTACCTGAGGGACTACCACTACCTGAGAGACTAATACCTGAGAGACTAATACCTGAGAGACTACTACTACCTGATAGACTACTACTACCTAAGAGACTACTACCTGAGAGACTACTACTACCTGAGAGACTACTACTACCTGAGTGACTACTACCTGAGAGACTACTACTACCTGAGATACTACTACTACCTGAGAGACTACTACTACCTGAGATACTACTACTACCTGAGAGACTACTACTACCTAAGAGACTACTACCTGAGAGACTACTACTACCTGAGAGACTACTACTATCTGAGAGACTACCACTACCTGAGAGACGACTACTACCTGAGAGACTACTACCTGAGATACTACTACTACCTGAGAGACTACTACTACCTGAGAGACTACTACTACCTGAGAGACTACCACTACCTGAGAGACGACAACTACCTGAGAGACTACTACTAGCTGAGTGATTACTACTACCTGAGAGACTACTACTACCTAAGAGACTACTACCTGAGAGACTACTACTACCTGAGAGACTAATACCTGAGAGACTACTACCTGAGAGACTACTACTACCTGAGAGACTACTACCTGAGAGACTACTACCTGACATACTATTACTACCTGAGAGACTACTACTACCTGAGAGACTACTACCTGAGAGACTACTACCTGAGAGACTACTACTACCTGAGAGACTACTACTACCTGAGAGACAACTACCTGAGAGACTACTACTACCTGAGAGACTACTACTACCTGAGAGACTACTACTACCTGAGAGACTACCACTAACTGAGAGACTACTACTACCTGAGAGACTGCTACTACCTGAGAGACTACTACTACCTGAGAGACTACCACTACCTGAGAGACGACAACTACCTGAGAGACTACTACTAGCTGAGTGATTACTACTACCTGAGAGACTACTACTACCTAAGAGACTACTACCTGAGAGACTACTACTAACTGAGAGACTAATACCTGAAAGACTACTACCTGAGAGACTACTACTACCTGAGAGACTACTACCTGAGAGACTACTACCTGACATACTATTACTACCTGAGAGACTACTACTACCTGAGAGACTACTACCTGAGAGACTACTACCTGAGAGACTACTACTACCTGAGAGACTACTACTACCTGAGAGACTACTACCTGAGAGACTACTACTACCTGAGAGACTACTACTACCTGAGAGACTACTACTACCTGAGAGACTACCACTAACTGAGAGACTACTACTACCTGAGATACTACTACTACTACCTGAGAGACTACTACCTGAGAGACTACTACTACCTGAGAGACTACTACCTGAGAGACTAATACCTGAGAGACTAATACTTGAGAGAATACTACTACCTGATAGACTACCACTACCTAAGAGACTACTACCTGAGAGACTACTACAACCTGAGAGACTACTACTACCTGAGTGACTACTACCTGAGAGACTACTACTACTAGCTGAGATACTACTACTACCTGAGAGACTACTACTATCTGAGATACTACTACTACCTGAGAGACTACTACTACCTGAGAGACTACCACTACCTGAGAGACGACTACTACCTGAGAGACTACTACCTGAGATACTACTACTACCTGAGAGACTGCTACTACCTGAGAGACTACTACTAGCTGAGTGATTACTACTACCTGAGAGACTACTACTACCTGAGATACTACTACTACCTGAGAGACTACTACTACCTGAGAGATTACTACCTGAGAGACTACTACTACCTGAGAGACTACTACTACCTGAGAGACTACTACTACCTGAGATACTACTAATACCTGAGAGATTACTACCTGAGATACTACTAATACCTGAGAGACTACTACCTGAGAGACTACTACTACCTGAGAGATTACTACCTGAGAGACTACTACTACCTGAGAGACTACTACCTGAGAGACTACTACTACCTGAGAGATTTCTACCTGAGATACTATTACTACCTGAGAGACTACTACTACCTGAGATACTACTACTACCTGAGAGATTACTACCTGAGAGACTTCTACTACCTGAGATACTACTACTACCTGAGAGATTACTACCTGAGAGACTACCACTACCTGAGAGGCTACTACTACCTGAGAAACTACCACTACCTGAGAGACTACTTACTACCTGAGAGACTACTAGTACTACCTGAGAGACTACTACTACCTGAGAGACTACTTACTACCTGAGAGACTACTTACAACCTGAGAGACTACTACTACCTGAGAGACTACTTACTACCTGAAAGACTACTATTTGAGCTAACACTACCTGAGAAACAACTACTACCTGAGATACTACTACTACCTGAGATACTACTACTACCTGAGAAACTTCTACTACCTGAGAGACTACTACCTGAGAGACTACTACTACCTGAGAGACTACTACTACCTAAGAGACTACTACCTGAGAGACTACTACTACCTGAAAGACTACTACTACCTGATTGACTACTACCTGAGAGACTACTACTACCTGAGATACTACTACTACCTGAGAGACTACTACTACCTAAGAGAATACTACCTGAGAGACTACTACTACCTGAGAGAATACTACTACCTGAGATACTACTAATACCTGAGAGACTACTAACTGAGATACTACTAATACCTGAGAGACTACTACCTGAGAGACTACTACTACCTGAGAGATAACTACCTGAGAGACTACTACTACCTGAGAGACTACTACCTGAGAGACTACTACTACCTGAGAGATTTCTACCTGAGAGACTACTACTACCTGAGATATTACTACTACCTGAGATACCATTACTACCTGAGAGACTACTACTACCTGAGATACTACTACTACCTGAGAGATTACTACCTGAGAGACTTCTACTACCTGAGATACTACTACTACCTGAGAGATTACTACCTGAGAGACTACCACTACCTGAGAGGCTACTACTACCTGAGAGACTACCACTACCTGAGAGACTACTTACTACCTGAGAGACTACTAGTACTACCTGAGAGACTACTACTACCTGAGAGACTACTACTACCTGAGAGACTACTTACTACCTGAGAGACTACCTACAACCTGAGAGACTACTACTACCTGAGAGACTACTTACTACCTGAAAGACTACTATTGA